>NW_016910740.1:1835833-2109420 GCF_001483705.2 Eufriesea mexicana | reverse complement strand
CGTCGTCACAGTAGGACTTCTATCGCTTATGAATCTCCAGTATGCGGCTGGAAACTATACAAGGCAGTAATTGTTGGCCAAACGTAAAACTGAGCAATCCTTTTAGACGTTAGCCGAACGGATGGTGGCTTTAAGACGTTTGAAGGACTAAGACTGAAATTCCGCCACTACGATGACCTCACGTTGCCTTTGTCCACTGGACTTTATCAAGTTGAAAGAGAGTTGTGGTCACAAAGTGAGCTGTAGGAGAATTGTTTTGGTATCAAAGTGTCTACAGGCGATATTTTAGCAACAATTAAATAATGCGTGGTGTTAGTATCCGTGAACTCAGAGTTGTTTTAAATTTATATGTGGACTGTATTGTAAGGGGAAATATATTGTAAACGGTGAATTTCTAAGTACCATCCTTCTTTGTTTTTCATTTAGTTGAACTAACGATGGATTACAGTTTACACTATGATTTCTACACTGCAATCACGACTCAGTGATGATGCAACAAGATAATTGACTTATTGAACAATAAGCAGAGTCAATAATTCTCAATCTCTGATAAAAAAGAAATTTTTTATACAGTACAAGTGACATTCCTATATATATATATTTATGATTTAAGTATATTTGGCTTCGAAATATATCGAATTTTGCACTCGGGTAAATTAGAAAATCAGTCACAACATAAATAAGGACAAAATTTAGCCTTTCAACTTCCTGTAGCTTCGTAGTGCAAAAGAAGTTATTTCTTCGTAACTTTCCATTTAGGCTAATATCATATTTACTAACGCAGATAATCAGGCTATAAAAGTTGCTCCCTAGCCTTCTTTCGCTGCTATCTTCCCAGATATGCACTGTTTTCATCGGGAACCTTGCGTTCGTGGGTCTCAGGCCACGTCGAAATTTTTTTTTATGGTCGCACCTGACAAATCTGTCGACTTGTTTCTCCATGTTTAGAATTACAGCTTTTTGTTACGCAAGCTCTTATGATACTACAGTATCATATGTCTGTTGAACGATCGTAATGAACTCAACTGTCATATTATAATGTTATATACTTTATATATATATAAGCTTAATATATTAATAAATTAATTTTTAACATGTTTTTAATATTTTAACATTATTATATATATATCACTGTTGTGAGGTATGTATAATGATATGTATATAATAATATAAATATTTTTCATGCATATACACGGAATATGTATACATCACAGTCTACATGTGCACTACAAGAATAGGTGTAGAGCATTCAATAATGTTTTAACAACGCTCGAATGTCCTCGAATATTAGAAGAAAAAAAAAAGAAAGAAGAAGAAAAGAAAATATTGATATGTGTGTGGCCTGTAAACATCTATCCAAATGATTTCAATATGTCTGTCCTAATATTTTATTTCTAGTATTATATATCATTATTCTAATATTTTACATTTGGCGTTTTATGTTTGCTGGCTCTTTACTGGATATGAATCATAATAATGTCTATTGAACGTATGCTTAATAATCGGTGTCGAATGAAACGCATTTAACAAAAGAATACCTATATATAAGGAAAATTTTGGGAAAGTAAAAATATTGTTACGTTTTAAAGTTACTACATCCGCTGTTCCTCGAGTATCAAAATATCCTATGTAGCTATTGGACAATTAGGGATATGACGATCAGACGTAGCAGTTGAAGTTTGCCTTGGCTATATTTTACAATGCGAAAGATTTATGTATATGGTCCGACAAGAATCATCAGCTTATTCGCAAGGTGGTGAATCGCTGATGAACATCCTTGCAGTATTGGCACGTGATCTGATATACTTCCTGTCACGATTGCGTTTCGCTGGGAGCTCTTATGCGTTGAACGTCGCGTGATATCGACGAAGAAAATTATTCATAGTAACGGAGTGAATATTAGAAAGTAAAACAATTTACGTACAGTACGTACATCGACAGGTGTATAGAAATTTCTTCTCTCAACCTTTCAACTTTATGATAAAAGATTTATAGAATTAACAAGACCTCGTTAATTGTTACTAACTTAAACGGAATGAAAAGTCTGAAACCTTCCTGCAAAGTGCAAGTTTAAAAATTTTCGACAAATTTTTTTTTTATAAATTCAGTGTTGACATTTTTGTCTGATTTTGACACAACAGTCTGATGAAACACGAGGTATATACAACGCGAAGTATTAAGGCAACTATGATTAATGGACAGTACGAAAATGTTAGGGGAATGCTTAAAAACGTATTAAGGTCAACTTGATTGGTTGCATCGTGCCTCATCCCTTCTCGGTGCCTTTTCAATTTCACGAAATCTCGCCTTTAATCATACCCCCTAAATTTCACGCAGCGATTAATATCACGATCAAAAGCCATTGATCAAAGTAAATCAATCTCTTGTAGACGTAGCGTGTTCGGATGGCAACAAACGAGGTATTACCGAAGGCATTACCTCCAGTTCAACGAACGAAATGATGATAAGAGGAAAAGGGATAGTGAAAGGGTGGGTAAGCAGAAAACAACTTGATTCCGATAAAAGTAATATGGCACATTCGGGATCAGAGATCGGTTACAAAATGATCTATTATCAGATCGAGAACACGCTATACGTAATTCGTATCCTGAAAATGGAAAGAGAATATAAGGGATCGGAAAACGATAGCTCTGCATCCACGTATTACAGAAATAGGTTAATTATACGATGATACAGAGGTCCGCGAGCCATATCGAAACAATTTCTCGCTGCTCGTACGGAACCAGTTTGTAACTCAATATTATGCGAAGCGGTCTAGCCCGCGGCACCGATTCCTACAAATGAATACACGAGGAGTTGCAGTTGTTACGTTCATTTGCATTCTATTGTTTACATATGTTATATCAATATCGCAATTCGTTCCTCTCTCGATTTATCATTTAACGGATACAGTACAAATAAGTTAATAACCAATCGATAAGTTAAAATGTGCATCTCTTAGCTACTCGAGGTTCGACACGAACAAAATGGACGCCTATGAGTCGGCTAAAACTTTTTAATAACCGAACGGTTCAACGTATAAGAATGAGCGAAAATGCAGTTGTATAATTAACCACTTGCGTTGAAAAGATATGCCATGTACGTCGAGATGTTTCGGTCTTAAATTCGCCAAAGACCTGCTGGACACGTTGCTTCGCGTCCATAGCAGTTATCGCCGAAACAAAAATGACATGCGCAACCCATCGACCGAGGTTACTTGTCGAAGAACAGTTACAAATTGCAGTCGATATTGCAGTATATTTTATTATAACGCAGGAAAATTTTTCAACTACAAACGTTGCGATCTTCTAACAGCCGGGTCCTAACGATAAGCGTTGAAATAATTCAATCGGAATTTTCTATTTACAATGTCGTCATTGTATATTGCTATTTCGTTTTATCGCTTCGAGTGTTATGAAATACGAGAAGTAATTCAATACTTAATATGACGAAATTAAGCAACGGCACATAAGACTTGGCTGACAATAGGTCTATAGGTAGATCTACAGGAAGTAATCTAAGTACTTATTAAGTACATATCTTCTTTTTCACTGATGAGAAAATATATGACACGATATCCTTTTATCTAGTGGATAGCAATAGAAACTACAAACATTTTAATGCTTATGATTTATTTTGTAAGAAAATAGATACAGCGAAAAGTAAGAAAGACTCGTTTTCAATAGTACCTCAATTATGTGATTTGCCTAGTTATGCTTATTACCGAAAGATAGGATAAAGTGTAAGTTTATAGTACTATTTATAGTATTATGTGTGAGTTTATAGTATTTTCCTGAAATACGAAGATTAAAATTAAAAATGGGCTTTATACTCAAAAATTTATTGTCTATTTACGTGTAAGATGTTATTAAGAAATTCGCAAATATTACTTTGTTCCATAACTTTTGTTAATAGACTATTTAACGTTGCTCACGTTTCATTACGCGCTAGACAAAATTGATTTCTACAGAAGACACCTAGTTGTCTAAACTTCGATTAAACAGTTCATCACATGAGAATTTTCGTTGATACGTTACTCGTAACTTGATATCGTTATAAAAGACAACAATGTTTGGAAGTTTGTTGGTAACTTTATCACCGAATTTATTATTTACGATACGTTTTAAATTTATCTACACTTTATTTCGAATAATAGAAGATTAATTATATTATTACTTTTATCTTTGCAACCTTGGTCATTTCAGTCATATATGTTAAACTCCTTTCTTTCTGTGTATCCATAGTATAGAAACAAAAATACAGCATTCTATCTAAAAGACATCAACCTTGTAATAACCTTGGAAAGGTACAGATACAATTTTTTTGCTATTACAGTGATAGTTCACATAAAAAGAGATGATAAAGGTCTCTCTATAACATTGTCATATCACCTACCGCTTCGGTATTATATGAAACAGCACTTACCGTGAGACACCCTATTTATATATGTGGGATTGGAATAAGAACGGCCCTGGAAGAATGGCAGGTGTGTCTGGGCCCAGAACGAAAGGGACCACGCGCAAGAGGATCGATTTCAATGAATGTTTATGTTAGAGCGAAAGATTAGATATGCGTGCAGAGTGTTTGAAATACCGCGCCCCCCGAGGTTGCGTAGGAAAGAAGTATGATTGCGAAGGAAAGCCTGGGTATGGAAAAGAACAGAGTGAATGCTTAAATAAGGGTGCCAGAGCGCGGGCAGCAACAGTCCTTCACGGTCTTCGAGATAGCGTCTAACAAGTAAGAATCGAGCGCACCCGTAACGGGTCTCTAGTTTCGTAGCCAATAAGTATAAGTTTATTATATTTTAAGAAGTATTAAAACAACGTTACTTTAGCTAATCCACCCACCCCAATCCCACATATATGTACAACAAATCGAAAACATTTGATCAAAGGATATTGAGTCTAGAACATCAAGTATATGAAGCAAGTACGCTTGAACTTAGTAATTGAGACGGTTATAACTTATGAATAATCTTTGCGCAGATTGTGGGGCTGATTATTTAGAAAATAAAATATTATTTCTTTTCCAACAAAGTATAACTTCTATCTAATAGTTAATATTTATATCGTAATCCATAAGCTGTGATCTAAAATGGTATCGTTCAGTAATAATTTTCGCTATATACGACGATCTAATTTTCTGTGGTTTCAGTAGTTGAAAATTGTCATATTTTCCATCTGTTTGTTTTTCATTTATTTTCAATTCTGAAAAAGAAAGTTATGTTATATCTATTGTTATTGTACAGGAAAGGTAAAACTGTTGAACAGTTGTAACGTTTTCATACGAAATGTTCAAAACTAGCTGTAGCGTGGATGTGGATTGCACTGCTTGGATCCGGTTCGAAGTACCACAAAATGAAGCGTGCCGTAGTCTTGTATTGTATCTCCTGATGAGGCAGCCTTTGATAATGTTGCTACCCTCTTCTCAGTGTATCGCGTCACTTAAGAGACACTGAACACTTCGGTGGTGCAACAAAACGCAGTTTCGTTTCTTATTTACACTTTATTATATGTTTCGATGAGTTGAATTGTGTGTAGTGTATCGTCTCCGCCTTTGCCGTTTCATGTCTTGTTTCGTGTTCCGTTTTCTGTCCTCTCGTTTGATGTGTTCTAAATTCTCCATCCGTTTTGATGTTTCGTGTTCTGAATACCGTCTTGTGTTTTCTGTATGACTGCTGACTACCGTCTTGTGTCTAGTCTTGGTTTGCGGTGATTGGTGGAAAGTGATTGTAGGAGGAGGAAAAATAGAGATTTTTGATTGGATAAGAAGTTTTGGCGGGTGTTAAGCCTTGGAATGTCGTGCCGGTATTTCATTGGGCCCTTTGTTTAGAATAGACCCAGAAGACCGTTAGGGTCTTTTGGCAGCCAGATTCTAATTGCTATTTTAGTTCATGTTCCGTGCCCTTTCTATCTTCATTTTCAATGCATTTTCAAGCAATTCTTTATTTCTCTCGGGTCACCGGACACGAGGCATTCTTTAGCCATTAATTTTAGAAAGCAGGCAACAGCACTTAGGATTTGGCTGACAATAGGTCTGCAAAGAAAGGGACCAGGCCATGTGCGATGTCTCGACTTTCGGAGCCATAAAGTAACGGGTTCTTCAGGAAGGATCACGAATGCGCGGGTGGCCCACCAGCAACCCCCTTTGAGGGAGAGGCTTCCTCCACCGGCAGACCTTTCCTCCCTTCTTTGGGGGCATCTGATTCGCGGACCGAGGGCCCACCCTCGGTCCTGTCAACCACCAATGGGAAAACCGATTTCCCTTTGGAAACCATGGGCTCCGAAAGATCGTGCATCGCACAAGTTAGTTAGGTCAGTACCAACCAGTCAGCAAATAACATACGAAGAGTTCAGAAGAGTTATCCGGAACTACTACATAAAATATACAGTCCACTATAAACACAACGTTCCTCAAGAAATTTGGTTCGTCATTAACCGTCGCCAATTGCGGTCGACCTATTGACGATATACAGCGGGATTTTGGATTAGGAGAGGGAAACTGACAGGGAAGTTTCTCTTTGGGTATTGTTTCGTTTTAGATTTATAAGTACGTCTGTTTAGCATTTTGGTGGGTCAGTCGCACGTGCGTCCCGTCTATTGGGTCTGGTCTCAAGTATTACTGTCCCTAGTCCTTGTCTTGATTTATAATTTGTCGACTATGAAGAGGAACTGCTAGGCACGTTTTTCACTTTTTATTGCCGTCGCAACACTAGCAAATGTTCATATCCACGTCATAAGCTTTGGAATTGATTACTACATTGAATAGTGACTACACAAAAGAAATGGGGTACCAAAAGAAAAAAGAAGATGTGTACATGAGTACACGAATCAGGAAATGCGTGGATCTGGAGTCAGTCGAAAATTAGTAAACCTTAGAGTACAAAGATTTATAGAATCGTTAACCTAAAGTAGGCAATCAAATAAAAGTTGTAGTTATTATAAATTTGATAATCATAATTACAATGCAGTAATAGTTTCATTAACTATATTCACTTGTCTATTAAATTAGGGCTTCCACTAATTTGTTTCTTTCACTTATCTCCCGTAGTATCGCAATTCATAGTCACCGCATATTTATCGAAATTCATTAATGGAAATCAATTTAATAGTTGACGTTTGCAACAAAATATTAAACTACAGTCTTTGCACCCTTACAGAGAAAGAAATATGCCATTTTGGGTTTGATACCAATTTCACGAAAAATATTTACAAAATAGACTATTTAAAGAAATAAAGATCTCCTTTTCATTTCACAGATTTTATTATTACAAATGAATATCCTGACATATAATTTTGACATATATATATATGTATACATGTATGTACACATGTCAAATGTACCTCCTTAACATGGAATTAAATCAGATGCACTTGTAGAGAAAGTTCAGTAAAGTACCTACCGAGTTCGTAAATGATAGAATCGAATCAGTTGAATCTGATCAATCAGGCAGTTAGATGCTTGTCATGATTTATGTATATTCTCAACTCTAAAGAGCGTAGACAATGACTAAATACATTCATTCTTCGATTCTCTTCTAAGAGATATAATTTGGTAATTCTTCTTCAAGTATAATAACACGACATACCAATTAAGCACCGTCTCCAATTCGAACTACGATTTCATTATTCATATAATTTATGGAAGGACTGCGAGCTCCTTCACGATTTGGTTAGACACATTGATCAATATGAAGCAGAATCGATAGATTTGATCTACACATGAAATGTCCATGTAGAATTATGACTCCATTTATAAGTAACATCGATTTATAAGAAGCTACATTGACATATGTATAGTTCAAAGTGTATAATGAAAATATAATAATTATTGTAAATAGTAGACATCATCAGATTACTAGCATATCATCAATTATCATGCTCACCATAATATTAATTTCATTAGAAATCATAAAGTGTTACCAAATAAATATTATACGAGAAACTCTGTTTGCTAAAGCCCTTTTATAAGGGATACATCTATACATTCATACATCTATTCGTTCGAAATTTTGGTTGGGCAGTAAATTTAATATTTCACGTTTAAAGCGGTTGAAATTGTGTTTCATATATTTAAAAATTTGATTAATAAATAACTTAAATAAATATCAAAATAAATTTTAATGATCATAGGACGACCCATAAAAAATTGAATCATCGTAAATAATTTGAGGCAATTTCGAGTAATAAATTTTTAAGCAAAGATAATAAAAGGAAGGGCATTCTTCTGTCATAAATATAATTAACGAAACGACTTCTATCTGCCAAAGTGAAAGTTTACATGTTATAATTAATTTTCAATTATTTTGTTTATATCATTACCGTCGCGTTTGATCTACAATTTCGTATTGTTAGATTAACGTAATTACTATTAGCAGAGAGATTCTATTTTGAACATAAGTTTTCATACCTATTATTAATTTCTGTTGAATACAATAATTACCCTTCGAAATGTATAAACATCAACAATGTTGCTGAAAAGGAGAGTTTTAGAATAACAGTTAAACTCCTCAATTTATTGCCTTAACTTAATCCTGTTTACGTTAAAGTTCCTTTAAAAAAGATCATCAGGAAACAAACTCCATCTTTATTATATTCGACTTGTTCTGATAAAGTTGGACATTTTGAAAAACTTCATTAACGACTCGGTGTTATCTTAATTGCATCCGATACTGCTGCCGCTTACTTTTGATTTTGGTTGTGAAAGCTAAAGAGGAAAGTTGAAGGAGTCGACCAGCATACAATATACCTAAACAAGATGTTCATGTCAATAATACCTATGTATACTTAGTTAATTAAATAATGATGGTAACCATGATAATAGTGATGATACTTTGAAGATGCAAAATTTACCACAAAAATAACTTAGGTAATGTATTTCTTTGCCACATGTCCCAAAATAGTAAAAAAAAATTCTGCAAGATCATCGAATTGAAAATTCTCTATATCATCTACTGAATTGTTTCGTGTGCTAAAGGCCCGTGCGATATTTGTTTTTATTTCCATCATCAAAGATTCTCTTTTATCCATGGGAAGTAAGGGTTTGGATTTTCCTTTACGGAACTATATTTTTATATCGATTAATTCGTTGAGATGAAATATTCATGTAATATGTCGTAAAGTTTCGCCGCATACATACATAAAGTTGCGAAACAGATACACTTCTGTTTGCCATTTTAAAACAGTAAAGCACAAGTTGGATCCATGCAGATTAAAACAGTCGCTATAAGTGTACCTTGTATGTATATATCGATAAAACTTTTAAATTAAATCATAACGTCATATGGAGCTTTTTCTATTGAATATTTCTTCGGTTTTCTGTTTCATATTTTTTCTAATCGATGTATGCTATTGTGCTTAAAAAATTTGACTTGCATATGAGTATTATAGTAGAAACAGTGTAATTATTTGTACAGGTATTCGGTAATCGATTTTAAATATATTTAACGACGAACAGGATTCTATATCAATTTTTCAGCTGACAATTACCACGAAAATATCGATGTACATTTTACATGACATTTTTTCGGACTATCGATGTGTACTGTGAATTACAAAAAAAATATTGGATAAAGTACATAAAACGTAACGAATAAATATTTCTTAAGATATATTTAACGCAGGGAAATATCGTTGAATAAAGTTGAAATTAATTAAATGGCCTCTCTCTATTTTAGACCATAATTTTCCATATGGTAACTGCCAAGTAAAATTAAAAACCGAGAATCACTTCTTGAATATTTTTGCAAATATGTATTACATTTTAAACTAATTTAATAAGCACAGTAATGCATAATCATTGGAGAATGGAAGTTGAGCCATACATGTCCTTGGAGATAGAATACTAATTATTTATCACTTGGCACGTTAATGTTTATTAATTTATATTTGAAGATTTTAAGGCTAACTGCAACCTAATTCCATATTAATCTTGTTTGCAAATTTTTGCACATATAAATGCTGTTTCTTTTCAGTGAGGTCGAATATTTTTCAAAGGATTATTGTAACGGAAATGATGTCTAAGTTAAAATTGTTCACGACGTATAAATAATTCCTTTGCGGGTGGAACAGCGAGTAAAATTTCAATGTTAAATTAATTATTCTTAATGCACTGTTACCGTTTCCTTCTCTTTCCTTTCATTCATACTACAATGGTATCTCTTGAGAGATGAATTTGATATTATACTATTTAGTACTCTCATTTAATGTAATACAAAGATATGAATTCCTGAATTCTTGAGGAGTAGGTAAACAAGAACTGTTGACTGGTGCTCATTAGACTGTCCCCTGTAAACAAAAGCTTCAGATAGCTTCAATTCCAATTGCGATACATCACCGTGCTTCAGAAAACACCTTGTATATTATGAAAAAGAGAGATGTTTGTGGAATATCAACAATTCAATACTCGAGATAGTGAAGAATAGAACGTTACAAACATGCGAATATCTTTCATGTTCCTCTTGATTGCCATTTCCAACTATAGGCATCAGTTTAATTATCATTGAATTTGAAATCTCGTAACTTCTTTGTGTATTTTTCGATTTGCCAACTATCTTAAGACTGATACCAGAGTATAAGATTCAAGTATTGTGCATAAATGTATGATAATTCTTCGCTCCTCTAATACGTTTTATTGCACGTCCATCCCAGATTTCAAATTATTAATGACACATGTCGATTGATATTAATATTACATTCCTCTCAAATTTCATGTTCAGAATTATTAAATCAAGCGTTGTCCCATCCTGGGACAAACCCCAGACCCAGAAGACTCGTTACGGTCCTAATTGCTGTTTTATATCAAGTTCCATGTTTTCTATTTTCTCCATTTTCAATAAATTTTACAAACCGTTCTTTATTTCTTCGGGTCACCGGACACGAGGCATTCTTTAGCCACTAATTTTAGAAACCAGGCAACAGCGCATAGGATTCGGCTTACAATGTGTTCATAGAATACAAGACCAGACTGTTTGTGCTGTTTACGATATTCGAAGCCATATAGTTAAAGTGATCTCGTCGGTCACTTCTTAAGGAGGGTCACCAATCTGCCTCCAAGAACCGAGAGAAGGGATTCCTCCACCAGCGACCTTGTCGTAAAGGACATTCGTCCCTTCTTTGGGGTGCCTAATTCGCGGACCAAGGGCCCCACCCTTGGTCCGACAAACTGCCAATCAAGAGGACGCATCTTCTTTGGCGACGAGTGATCACTTTTTGACTTTGAAAGATCGTCAGTCGTTGATCAGTTTCAGAACAAGACAATAAGTCGTTGATCAATATTCAAACATATCACAACAAGTCTTTGAAGCATCGAACCGACAGGTTATTCTCAGCGACTGAACAAGCTTTGCGAATAATCATTCACCGTTGAGTGGTTATTTGCTACATAATCGAATCGGACACAGTCATCTCGAGGATAGTATGGCATCGTCCAATCATTGGATCAACTGAGCCCAAGTCTACCGAATTCATTGGTGAATTCGGGCCGGATATTTTGCACACGTTGGCCCTACAAACCAACACCTGTGCACACCACAACGATCTGAGTATAATACATTGGGTCCGTAACATATCATGTTATTGATGATAATACACGATATACTACGTAATTGATTAGTTATATGTATATTGATTTATATAGACGTTCTTCTTCTTTTTCGGTTCCATTGTTTCTACTATATTTACAAATATAAAAGTAATTGATACCATAGAAATGCTTTGGTCTTTGCAAAATGACGTCATCGTATATTAGGAATCTTATCCCATATTAATTATCACTAACATTTGCTTTTGCAACATTTTGCAACTAACATTTCCTTTCGTATGTTTATTACTGCGAGTGTTTGCATATGTATAATTACGTGTTCATTCGTTGGAAACCTTTATATCTAAATGTCCCGAACCAAAAATGTTGAATAAGAACGTTTCTTGATTTCAAGGGGAAAATGCAATTATACTATTCGTTCTTCCATTCCTTGGGTGTTCCAAAGGTCGTTTGAGAATTAATTTCGTTTTCTTAACTAAAAACTATGCTTTTTATTTATAGATTCTTATCTAAAGAGAAAAAAGGAATGAACATTTTAGCAACCTTCGATATTTAACACATAAGATATCTAACAAAATAAATTTTCTCAGTGTCGCTACTTCCAAAATGGAGAATGATAGAGGTAGTTTAGTGTTTCGAACCTTTGCTTATGTTGTAGTATACGTAAGCCACTTATATAACATTTTATGTATTAAAAAATCGCGTATAATTATAAATAAAAGTATATGACTACATTTAAGAAAACGTAACTCTCCTCCGAATATCCCTACAAATACTCAGCAGATAAAAAATAAGGCAATTGTAAATACCATTCGAAACCAAAAGTTCCTTTATTAAGCATTTTTTTTTTTTTTTTTTTTAAATATGTCCCCTTTGAGATATTTAGATGTTAAAACAAGTCTCTGCCTAATTGAATATATTTAATCGTGTAAAAAATATTTCATCTTTTATTTTTACACTGCAGTTATACGAATACTACTGTTCTTCGCGGTGTGTGATCAAAAGTTTCGTTTCCATTGAATTAAATCGATACTACGATTTTCTATGAAATATATAGTGATTTCCGACTATGGTCTTATGCAAAATATCTAGTTAATAAAATTTTATCATATTTCGTTGAAAATTACTAAGATGGTAGTTATCTCGGAGTTTTATGGATGATCCTGATGGTAAAGTCGGTTATCTAACATCCGCATGCTGTAGCGAGACAGTGTAAGCGATAAAAACAACGCCACCATCGATTCGAGAGGAATGAGAGGTTCGAAACGCGTTCATGAGTGCTTTTACACATCATGCATTTTCAATTGTGAACCATTATCTTAACACGTTGTAGATACGAGACATGAATTGGCATCTTTTGTTCTTGAAGTGTTAGCGATGAGAGATAGCAATTCACGTCATTTACACTTTATGCAGTATCGTGTGAGAAATAAAAATTACATTTAATTTATCCGTTGATGGTCAGTCGACTAGAAAGGCTTTGCTGGAAAAAAGGACGAAAACGAGCGCATAAATAACATGTTAGTATATTTTCATTTTTGACGGTTAGAAATAAAGGATTTGCATAAATATGAATACACGCTCAATTAATAAAAAAGCCGATACGTTTGCCGATCTAATCATGCATTATTATATAAATTTTCCTGTTTTGAAAATTATCGCATTTAGAAAAAGGAGGAAGAAAGAAAAGTTAAAATGTGTAACACAATTTTGCTATCGTGTATTTTGCGTAGGTTATACGAAATGTGAAATTTGTTTAAAATTTCCTTTAAGAAATACGTGATGAGAATACACGAACATCTAGTCAGAAACAATTAGTGCAATTATGTTCTTCAGATAAATTCGAAAAAAAATGTCGTTTTTCTATTTTATATGCAGATCAATATTCATCTTATTGATCAGTTTCTGCTCAGAATTTAATGCACTTCCTTCGCTAACAATGTACTGCATATAGCTACTTTTATCAAGAAATATTGAGGTATATTAATGTTGTATTCACGTTCACTTTGCAAGATAAAGACTCTGGAATCGTAATAGCTTACTTTCGGTAACATTAAAAATATAATGACACAGATACTCTGGAAAAATTTATTATAAAGTTAATCAAAACAATGTAAACTGATATATTACATACTTCAATATTTTCTTCTCAAACTGTAACAAAATTGGTTAAAAAATTCGTTTTAAAATAGATAATATTGTTTCTCGATAACGTAAAAAAATGTTGAATGCTTTAGCTGAATATTTACTAGCAAATATTCAGTGCATGTTATATATTCTATGATGTAGAGTTTTATAATATTCAGCATGTATAACGTATATACAAATGTTTCAAATTCCGTTAAGCCAAATAGTAGAAATATAGGTAAAATTCAGTCAAATTCGGAATTGATGGTAAACGGTAAAGGGACTTATTTCCTTTTAATAAACTTAGTAAACTTTAACACTAAACTTATTTACCATACGATCGGGCAAATAAACGGTCATTACAAAATAAAGGGAGAAATGTCATAAATGTAGGAATGGTGAGGGTGGCGTGATTAGGGCATGAAATTACCGTTTATGACAGTGCCTTTTGTCTAGGCATGACTGTAAAGCGCGTGGGAACGCTTGGGCCCCACCCGGAAAATATAGGGTAATAAACAGCCGTCTTGAGTTTGGCACGAGCGTTCGGAGTATTACCTGGGGTGCGTGCAGAACGATGAGTGACTGTGCGCATGGATCGTGTGAACGGGCATATCGGTTTCATGGACATATCGGTTGCAAGGGAAGAGTGGAAGTCTAGGAATGCGTCACTAAATTGGAAAACATAGCCATGAAAACTAAGAAGATTCTAGAATTCAGAGAAAGTGTTATAAAACTTTGATACCTAGGTGTTCAAACAACTGAAGCTGACAATCCTTTACCACAGTATCCGGAAAAACTCAAACTCAACTATCTCCTCGTGGATTTTCAATCTACTATCAATACTATCAACTTCCATTACGACTTACTGCCACCCCAACCTTAAATCGTTCACCAAGCGAAACATTCTGTAGAGTGATTTTGAACAAATTTTAAACTTGGACCGTTCTACCAGGCAGAGCCACTATGTAGTCGAGTTTCGAGTAGAAACAAATAAATAATTTCATTTTTTAATTATTCGATTCCTACAATCAGTGTGTAAGATGCATGCTAAAACTAGCTTTTACTTTGAAAAACTACATATCAATAATTACGTTTAGATACCAAAATAAAGTGAAAACGAAATAAATTTATTCCAAGCAATTCGTCGAAATTCGTTGAATTTTTGAAGTCTTACTCGTATATTGAATACTAAATAATGATCAACAAATAAATAAATAAAGAAATGTATATTTTAAGGTTAAATATATGTAAAAGGTGTCTTTTTCTCCTTTTTCTTGTTATCTTTAAGCCTGACAATGTTAAGATAATTTGTAAATTAAACTAAGAAGCTACTAAAAAAATGTATTTACAGAAATTGTTTGGCGTAAAGCGACAATATCACATAGCAAAAATTTTCATAGATTAAGCAATAGTAAAAATTGCAAAATTAAATTTATTTTCCAAAATAGAACTGTACTCTCACTTCTACAGTCTTCAGTCATCTCAGATATCGATATATCTTCAAATGAATTCAACATTTTACCATGTAACTTCATCGTAATGCTATATAATAATATATAATGATATCGTGAAATGCTGTATAAGTTATAAATACGCCACAAGAGTAAAATAAATTTTGATTCCAGAACTGGATATTTTTCATTTTTTAGACTTTTTAATTACTTCACTGGCAGTCTGTTCATTCCAACGCCATTGATTGTTGAGCTTCATATTTTCTGTTACATTAATGGATGCAATTTTTTATTTCTATTCGAACAAGGTGCTGGTCGTTAATATAGCAGGTATTTCAATTACAATTTTGGATTCAGTACTCAATTTTGGTAAAGGTAATGCCTAATTACGCTCATATTACCATTAATTAGTGCCAGTATTCAATATTGCAACTAAGTACACGCTACATTTAATGACCACTTTCAAATCTATCGACGTACAAAGTTAAAGGTACTATTTAATAAGACATAGAAGAGATGAGGCTGTTTTTGAGTCACGATTTCAGCGTATTGCAGACAATACCATTCATCTTTATTACACCATGTTCTAGAATTTGTACACGCGTCATCCGCAAATAATCATACAGAAGTAGAAGTCATAAATTCGACATGTTCAAAGAATTCATTAAAAGTAATTTGTACGGATTAACAAGACCATGAGCTAGATCAAGAAGTCTCATGTCCATTCAGGTACTGTCCGCCATTTCCAGACAGAGGAGTTACTCGGGCATATAGAACAAAATGTACGCATTCGAATTTATTTGCGTTAAATGAAATTAATCGGCTTGTCTATTATCGGAAATAGCTTTTATAATCAGAATCGTTCGAAATATTTATGAATTCTATCAGAATCGTTGTCGGATGAGTCAAAGATCGTCTTAGAATCAATATCAGTATCGTTAGAATGACTCTTAATTAAATTCCTCGTTAGCAGTGGAAAACAGTCTAACAGGAACATTGAATAAATCACTCGCAAGACAATTGTCTATAGACACTGTCTATAGATTAATATGTCACGTCTATACAGTTATTTGGCATATTCGATTTTTATTACGTTTCACCGTGTGAGACGAAATATAAGTATATGTTCTAGAACTTAAATAACTACCGTTTTCATAATGGATATTTCGCAAAAATCGGTTGAGACCTGACGTACGTCTATGTATCATTCATCGGTGTCCAACAAAAACGTGCTAAAGGCAGATAGGAGAACATTGACGATGACCTACAAGCACGCTGATTAAGAATTAATCGAGCTTGATGGAGACCAAACAGACTGTTCATTTATGGGCAACATCAAAGTGAACAAACAATAGAAAGTGTGCTTTCCATTAAAGAGAATTCTATTTAGACCATTCGATAACAATTAGTCGAAATGGAGAAAAAGGTATTGGATCCAGAAACAATCGAAGAACATACGAAAAGCACTTGAAACACTCATTCGTGCCTCTTTAAGTGTCACGTTGGGTCCATGGCGGTTATCAGTGATCGGAGTACCGTAATTCTTTAAATTATCAAAATAAAAGGAATAACGTCGGTTACATGATTTTAAACAATATACGAAACTATCTAGACGATGTCATGAAATAAGAAACATATTATTCAATGATTAAAGATTTTAATAAAAATAACATGACGTATCGAAAAATTAGAAACATTATTATTGTTGAAAAACATTATTAAAATTGATAAAACATTCATATAGAATCGTCTTTGATTGAAGGCAGTCTGTCAACCCCACAGAGATTTTTTTAGTCACATATCGACAGCAAACGGTCGAAATCAAAGCGAATTAGATTTTCTTAAATTGTAAACTATGCATCAGACGATGGAACGTCGTCTCAGGTTTGGTACAAAACAGTCAGCAGTCAGGACAATCCATCATTCGCTATCTATTATCGTACTAAACTGTTTATCCAGGATTAATTTGACGGGTAACCAACCGTGAAGGGAATCGCGTACCAATGTGGTCAACATGGGACTTAAGACCCCAAGGAGGAATTCAATTTACGCGATTCTATTCTGTATACGACGGGTGATTGAATACGAACAATAAACTAAAATGTCTCCTTATCTATATGTTTTAACAAAACGTATTTTAATAAATTGTGTTGCAGTTCAAGGCATGTGTTAGATGTGCAATTTAATTACCTTTATATCAATCTGCATGAAATGTCAGAGTATTTTAGAGTTAGTGAGAAGATTAAATACGAAATTCTATTTAATTTTCAAACTTAACGTCACCTCATTATAGCTCATTGAATTCGTCCTATTATATATCAACAGATAGAATTTATCAATAGATGCACCAATTATATAAACAAAAATTCGAGCTCGATGTCTCATGGAGGAAACAAATGCAACAAAATTGAATTCCAATTATCCGATGAACGTATTCAAATGCAAACACAATGCCACATTTTAAACAATAGTTATCAAATTTTATGACAGTTGTGTAAGGAATAGAAACCAGAATATGCCGTTCTATTCTAAAAGAACAATCTTTTCAAATCTCAAAAAGCACTTCTCTAAAAATTAGATATACATTAAGTAATTATCATTGCGACTTTATGGCCACAATTTGTTCACCCACAAACTTACTACAGATAAGATAAGTCATTGTAAAAATTTTATACATTTTATTAAATTCTACTACGTTCTATTAATTTTGTTGCTTGTTCGGTTATTCATATTAGCTATTAACTGAAATTCTTTTTACCCAAAACGCGGTAATTTTCTTATAAAATGTTTACTTTTAGAGCATAAAAAAGTAACGCAATATCTCAATCGTATCACACATTCACTTAAAAAAAAAATACAACTTCAGAGTTGCAGTTACTGAATCGTTATTAGAATGTCGCAGAAACAGTCCTCGATTCATCATGGAAATCTCATTTATTCATTATCCTTATAATCTTGTCACTAGAGAGAAATTATATGGATCTTTGTGTACTGTTATTGTGTACTACCTTATTATAATTAGTTGTTTTCAATTTGACAATGTGAGGACACACGTGTTTAAGGTTGAAAGGTGCACCATTACTAATGGTACAGTTTTACTCTATATAAATAACTAGAAAACAAAATAATATTCAATTATATTTAAAAACAGTTTTTGGCTTTTCCTGAAATATATTCTTTTGTTAGTTGTGATCATTTTTAAAGAAAAGATGTGATGTGTGACGAAAGAAGATCTGTATCGTTCTAACATTTCTCGTTTGAAATTTACAAACAGTAAATTTTTGATCCTTTGATCGCTTAACTTCATATAATATGTACATTTACAATAACGTGAACTGTACTATTTACTCTTTACCATGAATATGATAAAATCTATTTTTAGCTGAAGCAAAGGCTTGCATGAAACTGTATTATGGTATTAGCGGTCTGTATTAACAGAATATACTATATAGCTGCAGGATATGTGCTCATATTCAACAAAAACAGTATTTGGTACAACAAAAGAATTCATGTGCTTGTTCTATCATATTTTATAATTTTTATTAATTTTAATAAAAGTGATGCACCATATATAATGAAATTTTCGAAGTGTTAGATTAAACTACAGACAACAGCTCACGAAAGTTTTCGAATGCTATATTTCAAAAAAATTCACCAAGTCAAAAATTCTGATTTGAATGAAAGTTTGTATGCACGTAAAGTATAAGGAGTTACGCATGCAGTCATTTGTTGTTGGCAGAAAATGACTTTGAACGAGTAAAATCAACGACTAAACTTTTAACAACGTTTTTGATTCTTAAACGAGATCTCACACGAAGGAATTTTTCTATAGAGTGATAGAGCACCGAAAGTTAAACATTTTTATTCAAAAAGTGTTTCTTTATTTCGCGTCGTTATACAGTTGCATTGAAATAAACAGACATTGGGCTATAATTTTGAGTAATGATTTCAGCCGCGTGAAGTAATATCTGTAAATAAAAGTAAATCGAACCATGTGTAACTCGTTATGCTTTACGTACACCTATATTTCCATTAAAATCATAATTTTTCAGTTAGAATACTTCCTCGAAATTCGTATAGCGTTCGAATACTTTCGCGAGTCACTGTGTGCCTATACAGATTTACACGAGATCCAATGACAAGGCAAACAAATAAAATACATCAAAATTGAGGGATATTGTGAAAAGTGTAATATAAAGCTTTAGCGTGGACATGAAATCAGTATGACACTATTAACATAAGATGTCAGCATATGTCGCGAAGAATCTAAAAGTAGGGATTTCGGGAGCATCAAAGTGGAGTCAGGTGGAGCGAGCAGAGTACCCATCACGCTCCTATGCCGTTCCGCTAGCGATCTTCTCATCTCTGCACGGTGCTTGCATGTGTTTAAAAGAAGTTGTTAACTAGAGAGCTGGTCAAGTACACTCTTACCTGATTAATATGTTAGCTCCATTATCTCTGAAATAAAGTATCACACACGAAAATTTTATCTTAGATTTTCAACTTACATCCACGAGATGAGTCTATTCGGTACATTTTCACAAAATTAAAAACATTTGAACCCTCAATGTATTTAACTGGCACTAGAACAATTTTATTTTAATTTTACTTTAACTTTGCTCAGCAATTCTACATAGAGTATATTGTAACTGTACACTTTTCTTTGCTGTTCCATATTTTATCTATAGAGCGTAGAAATGATATAATTTGACGGTAAGAGTGATTACTCGGTGTACTTTGAATTAATTAGATAATTACGCAATTGCATTTATATATAGATGAACTAGGCAGATAAAATCAGGAACTGAGTAAAATTAACCATCGTAGTTAAATAATTTTTAACGTGAATTACATCCGATAAACATACATATACGAATATAAAACAGTAAATATATGAAAATTAAATATTACAGAGTGAACAACTATTTCAAACTTTGCTGCTACAGTTACTTGAGTGGTAAGCCAGAAAAACGTTAATAGAATGCTGATAACCTTAAACCTGACTAGTTAAAGTCCTGTTTGAATTTAAAACCATAATGAATTGAAGTCATTCTTTCGAAAGATTCAAAATGCGATACAATTTTCCAGCACTTTATACTCCACTTTTTATATCATCCACTGCACCACTTGCCATTTTTCTATTGAACGTATCGGTTAAACTGCGACTTGAATTCGTGCCAGACCACAAATTCCGAGGATTTCCGGTCACCCACTTTTGTATCGAGCAATGCGTGTAGCACCCAATTGCAAACTCTGCATTTCGTAGTTACAATGTCATTTAAGAAAATTCACATCCCGCCATTCCGTGCCGCGGAAAAATTATACAGCTGTATATTTTTATGAAACAAATAAATATAGAGAAATTAGCACACTCGATCCTCTTGTCAAAATATGTAATAGAATTGTTCAAGAATTTAAAGAAATACAATATTTAAAATGATGTATGAAAATGTGTAAATTATTTATCAATGATGATACTATTTTTAGTATAGGCTGATATGCAATAATTAATGCAAGTAGTGTCGAATTCTTGCAGTGGATAAGTGTCCTATAGTTTTTTTTTTTAGTACGGAGCAGTCCTTAATGCACTATACTCAAATTCATTCTAATTGTTGTTATTTATTATATACTGAAATGATTGGAACGTTACTAAATAAAACTTTTTCCATTTCAAAAGATATGAATTTTCCAAACCATTACTATATTATACTAATAAATAGTTTAACAAAAATCGGGAACATAATTATTTATGAACTTGATTTCACGTCAGAATATAAGTAGCTATCGTTCTTATCAATCTTTCATTTTAATTTTCGTTTTCATCTCATATTTCCGATATATAGATTTAATCTGATTGCTCTGTAATTGAAACAAAATCGGCATCAATTACATATTCCTCTTGATATATTTTAAATCCAGTATAATACGGCTCGATTTAGAAGGAAGTATAAGTATGAAAGTTAATATCAATAAAATTTATGTTGATATTGTCTTCGCACAAAAATTAAATATGTCGTAAGCTAAATGTACAATCGAAAATGCGTTGGAAAGAAAGAGTCTTTGTTTTTTTAAGTGTAAAACTAAAATCCGTCATAAAAATTGAGATTCTAATTTAAGAAGCTAAATTAACTATCGTACAGTTGAGCAATCATAACTCAAAGTCAAAGTATCGTCAACGTCAAATGTATCGCTTCGAATCTTGTAACTTTTGTTTAAAATATTTTTTTTCTCAAAGTTTGGTTTTTCTTCTACATAAATTAAAACCGTAGATTTTGATATACAATAGGAAATTATTTCAATGATTAGGTTTTCACTAAAATAAAGCAGTAGCTAGAACCCTGAGCAGTTTTCATACTTGTTCAATATAGATTTACTAAATTTTAGCTGTCCACCAGTATTAATTCTAAAAGGACAATAAAGAAAGAATGTATATGTATATAAATTGAAATTTCATTATTGAAACTATGTTTAGATTAGTCAATGAAATCAGACTAGTTTCATGAATTTAAGAATACGAGAACTTATGTTTTGTGTTTGCATTGGTCTGTAAGTCAAATGATGATTGATTTGACATTTGATACTAATATTATTGCGAGCTAGGATATTTGATATAATGAATGAAATATCGAACTGATGAAGGAAATGGATCATCAGAAACAAGCACATCGGTACACCTGGGGATCTGTTAGAAGAGTTAGCTGTAGGAAAAAAGATGCAATAATTACCACAGAATGTTTGCGAAGAGTTTAACGATTATCTTCAGTATGATTGAACATAAAACCCGAAAAAGGATGAGGACAAAGCTATTAATAACATTAGATCACCTAACAAATAATAACATATTAGCACTTGCATAATACTTGTTTGTGTTTCCGAAGACACAATGTCTCGACAAACTCTATGACTGACTTTAAAACACTCTCTGAGACACTCTGATACACTTTGACTTTTCCGCGTTCTTGCATTCTTATTTAAATCCTTGCACTCTCTCTTCTTTCATACCCATGCTCTCTTTCTCAATCGGTCGGTCACGTATTCCTAGGCTTTCACTCCTCACTTGCATTCGGCTCTGTCATAAACATCCCTTACATTCGATATTCTTGCACGTGGTCACTTCCGTTCTAAGCCCATACTCTCTTAACATTCTTTCAGAGCCGTACCTATTCCTTTCTACATACATACATACATACATATATATATTTATTAACATTTTATTACCAATATTTATACTATGCAATGTATGAATAATTAATTGTAATTGCAATATAATGTGAGTTGACTAAATGATGCAATATAATACAATTTAATTGAATGTAATATAAAATATAGTAAATATAATATAATGCAAATAAGAATATGGCACGATATGTAATAATTTACATTGAAATGTAATATAAAAGGGAAAATGTAATTGTCGGTGAGGAAAGTTATCGATATATTCGAATTCCAGTGGTACATTTTATGTCATGGCAGTAGTTCTTCCTAGATTCATTGTGTCTTGAATTTGCAGCTGACAATCGAAATCATTAATGGGAAAGTGCCTTCCTTCCGACAAAGCTGCTACATATTTTCCACAATGGTCCGGTTCATCATGAGGAACAATAGTCGTTTCAGCAATTTTATTTAGACCTGGCATGGCACTTCCGACTCTGCCTAATGAGGTTTTCGTTTTCATCCCTTTTCGCAGGTCTCGATGGAGAATCCATTTTCCTGAAAGTGCCTTCCATGTATGGGGTTAATGTCTTCCCTTCTAACTTGGATGAAACTTTCCTCCCTTTCTTTTCCCTTCACCACTGTCTCCAGAAGAAATAATATATATACGTTTCAGGTCGCCAATATCGTCGGGAAGTGAAATTGCAATCCGAAAAGAATTAGAAGCAAAGTAAAATCTTACAACCGTTCTAGAAACAATAGACAAAAGACATGTGCATACGAATGGTTCCAAATTCCGTGTGCACAAGAGCATGTACACGTACATTATTGTTCTCTAAAGTATAGTCGATACTTATTATCGTTCTCGTTATGTGTCTCTTGCATACAACGACAAAGCTTATGACAGCATAATTTTCTAAAAGAGTAGTTTCGTTGTAATAGAAAGCACGTATCATTTTATTAATTGAGGGTGATGAATTCGAAAACAATATGTAAATTGTCATTTTCTTAAAGCCAAAAGAATTTTGAAAAATGTCAACAAAATTTATAGAAATTTTACATTATACATCCATAAGAAATGTGCCATTTTTAACCTTCTAACAATTATGCTTGCGGTAATACGCTTTCAACTTTATGTAAAACTTCCTTTGTCCCTTATTAACGTGATCTTCCTTTATTCGCTGAGTTCCGTACAAAATAAATAAGAAAATTTATTTAACCGTATAATTATATTTTCGAAGACTTCAACTCTTTTGTAATTCTTACTTTGATTCGTTATTGGGCAGCTCAATCACTTTTTAGATTGATAATAATAGAGTTCAGGAACGTTTAACCGACTTTTATAGAACAATTCGATCGTTAAGGACTGAGTAATAAAAAAAGAAATTTAAACACTATTTGAATTATTCTTTAAAAAATTTAATCTGTCTTTATGTGAAAAATGGATAGAACAATAGATAATACAATAGATAACATCAGCCTGCTTTTATTTAAGAAAGGAAAGATTTCTTACGTATAGTGAATAAAAAAATTCACTAAATTCTGGTACTCATCAAAAATTCCTGCACATGTACAGCGCAATGAGTTCTATATAGAGCAATTTTTCCTCAGATGAGAAATCTTTTGGAGAGAATGAAATGAATCTAACTCAAAGTTTCAACATTTTTCATGTTCTAAATATAATATTTCTTCGCAACTGTTTTCCACGATACAATGATACTGTACTAAGAATTAAATGTTCGTTCCAAAGAAAATTTTGCCTTATCGTGCACTCTTGTAAAATCATACTTAAAAAGGCGAAGAGCCACTATTGATTTCCCCAACTCGAAGTGATACTTTGTAAAAAAAGGAAAGATTAATATAGATGTAATCCATTATACTCTATATATATCTTGGAAGCTACATATTTCATTAAATGGAAAAACTTACTTCTTCTCCTTTCTTTTATTTTCAGCTCTTCGTTTTATTGAAGCTCTTACAATCATAAAGGTACGCTATCATTTTACCGCGTATTATAGAAAGTGCTTTCAAGAAGCGTGTATCAGGATTTAAAATATTCGAAAAATTAATATCATTCTTACCAGTGACTATGGATTCAGTGATACTTATTGGACGTGCTTCGCATAATAGGCTTAGAACAACATCAGGAAATGTATATTTACCAACGGGGTCAGTAGATGTTGAAGATTATAACAGAGACCATATTATTCCTGGATCGTATCATAACACTGATGGAAATGTTCAAGGAATAACAGATATTGCGCCCGAAATAGGTTGTAGCAATTATCCACATGACGCTGGAAGAATATGGAATTCGTATGTGGTCGAGCTTCTGGACAAGGATTTAGTATCATGACAATTATACACGATTGGCACAGAGTGAAAAAAAAGTTCTTTTCTTTTCACTTTTTCTGCATACAGTTGTAAATTAAATAAATAAAATCTATCCGTTCGAAAATTTATGTTGGTTCTCCTTATTACCACTGTGTTGGTTAACTATAAATTCCGTACCTTCAATTTCTTTTGGTACACTTTTAATCCCAATCATACTTACTCCTTCGTTATTTATTTCTATCAACTTCATCATATCTCTGATAATACTTAAATCTCGATTGTTATATCAGTCTCCTAAGGTATTTTATCGCATTACTTCCTTGACATTGTACTTGTTACATTCCTAATCATCTTTTACATATTATTTTGCTTATCTCGTTACTCTTACTTATCTTGATCTTACTTTATCACATTCTGCTGATCCATTCCATGTTTACAATTATTCAAAAGAAAAAGAAAAAAAAGAAGAGAAAAAAGAAAATGTCATCTTGTATTTATATGAACTTTCTTATAATTCATATTATACATAGTTTGGATAAAGAGATAGTTGAAGAAACTTCTATTTAACTGCAAATTTGAAAGAGAATTTTTAGTTCAAAGTTGTTAATAAACTTGTCTTTTCATACATTCTATATTTATAACAGTATCTTACAACTGAATTACTTTAAACTATATAAAATACATTTCTCAGACACGTGACCAGCTTGCTGCTTTTGTTACCGACGACGAACTGACCACTACAGACAACAGGGTCCGACGGAATACCACGTGACTGACCATAGGAGACATTAAGTGATAACACAATTGTAACCCCGTGGCGAAGATACAAGTAATAACCAACAAAAGTAACATAATAGAGTTATTTTGTCTTATTTCCATTTCAATAATTTGAAATCAAATTCAATTTAAGAAAAAGCACCAAAATTTAAAGAAACATTTGCCGATTACTGATGTGAAATATTTAACAATCTTACATTACCAAAGTATTTTCAAGTAACTTTAATTCAACTAAGTTGAAACCAAAATTGAAATGGTAACTGGACTAATTAGATGAAGCACAGAAATTTGAAAGGACATGTAAATTGAAATAAATAATAGTTTTATATTGGTAAAGTGGTTTCATGTTGCTGAAATCCAAGTAACGTGACTAATCCCAACGAGGCTTAAGCCGCTAGCCTGTCGCGTGAGGCTCTAGACACAGCTTGCTGCTCTTTTGTTTCACTGACCTTCGATATGGTACGTTCAACTTCTTTGTCGCATAAAATCTGATAGGAAAACGGAATCCTACACCGGTGAAGTGGCGATGAGTGAACCAATTCCATTATCACTTACCCAGAATATACTATCGTGTCACGTTTTTAAAGAAATCATTAACAGTAACAGGAGGAGAAATAAATATTTCCAACGCGATAATGATTTTTAAAAGACACGTGTATTCGCATCAAATGCGTAACAATTGTTCCGCAAAAATCCAAAAACATGGATTTTTACTCTGTTTCCGGTGAAAGTGTAGCGTATGAAATTTCCACATGTACGTCTGTACTTCGAAGTAACAGTAACCATGAAAAAATAACAATTGTTCACGTTGCTTTGGTTGTTGATCTAACATGTGTATGTAAAACTGTTACAATAAACACGATGGAGCGGGAAAAAATGTTACAAAATAGAAAAGATGGAAATAACGTACCGGTATACCTAGGTTACCTTCCAATATGTTGTTAAATTTAAACTTGCAGTCCTGACTTTTATTAAATATCTATGTTATTAGCAAATAATAGATTTTGAATAATTATGATAGTAATATAAGAATTTTTAAAATCAAAATGAGAAAGATATGCACAAAATGTTTGCATCACACATGCACAAAATTTACTGTTTAAAATTTAAATTACAATATATCGCTAGAATTTTCTTTTCTTCCTTCTCTCTAAATCTATCACCTTACTATGATACACAACGTTACAACGATGGATTCAAAATTTGCAGCATTTTGTGCCAAAATGTCTTATAGCCTTTCGATATATACACTATTCAAAATATCATTTATACTCAGACAACCAAACTAGTAGTAATAATTGGATCCCGACTTTGCATTTTTACATCTACTGAAAATATATAGCCACTGTTGACAAAATTAATATAAATCTTAATTCAGATTAACGCGTAATTTTATATACCTATTTTTATTCGTTATATAACTGTTGGACATCGGATGGTGGAAATGAGTACGCTATATTTTGAAAATCTGCTTAAAATATTCCTATATCGAAATTTACGTCGTGAGCTAGTACAAGAATCTGAATTTGACTTTTTGCAGATCGCTACATATATATGTGTAATCTATAAAGAGAGAATAACGTGGATTTAAACAAAATATTAGTATGATATAAAGCGTAAGGGTAAAGGTAGACTAAGGTCTAAAATTAATGATAGGCGATGTTTGTATACCTATTGTTGTCCACGCGTTGGTATTTACAAAAGATTTGTAGCGACCATCATTCTTACTCTCCCACTAGATGAACTCCAACTTCGAGGACTTTCCCGCAAGTCCTCGGAAAGACCTCTAATTCCTATATATGTAACTTCCCGTCCTTCCAATAGTATCCTAGTCTAAGGCAAGGACTGCTAGCCTTACTGATAAGTCCGCTAGCAGACCCGGGATGAAACGCATCCCTTCCTTTTCCTACCGTCCCTTCTAGCTACCCCTCTAATCTAATCAGACGTACTATATTTAGATACACAGTACATATTATTAATTCTAACGTTAATTTTAGGTGATGTATTAATTTTGTATATTTCTTTGTACTATATCTTGAAATTTATGCATAGTCTGAAGAAAATGAGGTATAAATCAAAAATACTTGTAAAGAAGACATTTATATTTCCCTTTTTATCCTCGACAAAGAGATTTGTTAGATATATTTTCTATATTTTTAATAAGTTAGGCATTTATACAAAAGGTATGTGCTTTATTGAGTGCGAAGTTAATATTTATTGCAATATTACTGTTACCATGAGAAATAAAGAGAAAGGTATGCATAGACAAGAGGTCTTTGTCCTCTTCTTGTAAATTTATTGCATATTAAATATTTTACGACTAACTTTTATTCCTCACAGTCCAATACCTTAGCAGACTAACATTATTGAAATGTAATAGCGTGACTGACTGCAACTACAAAGAGGAACACTTTTTAATATAAAGATTTCCACTGATTACTGTACGATTTCCAATATTTCATGCAGTCTCGATTATACGGGGCGTTTTTAAGACAGTTCGGGATGGAATAAAATATCTCGAGGCAAAATGAAATTGTGCGAATAAGTGGATCATTTCTGCCTCATTGCATCTAAAAACTGCAACTGCACATTTCTCCTAAATGCAACTCCATTCTTTTAGCCGGACTAATCGATGCAATTTTTCATTGTCTGCAAAAAGGTATTAAAGTGGATGTCTTGAACACTAATAACAGAAAGAAACAGCTGTGTCTTTCAAGTGTCTGTACATTCAATAACGTGTTTTCTATAAAATATAAAAAATTACAGAAAGAAATATAATTCACGTATTAAATGACATGAACGTAATAAGAGAATAAAAATATAACTAGGATACGATAAACAATTATTCAAACATTCGTTATAATTTAAAAACCTTGTGACTATAAACCGAAGTAATTAATCAAATTTTATACTTTATTCATTTGTTTAGGTGCGCGGCTTAATACATTTTTCAGAGGGTGGAAAGTTGCATCGATTAGTCTAGTCAAAAGTATAGGGTTCTATTTAAAGGTACAGCTTGCCCCAGTTGCGTGAGGCATCTTATGTTGCAACCAAGCCAACGGATTTGTTCGTATAAGTACATTTAACAATAACAATCAGATTCCGATTTGTACGAAAGTGTTCCATTTACGATTCAATGTTACAAAATCCTGAGTGATAATAAATTTCACTGAAGGACAATTGCTATTTTTTGTTTTTCTATTATCCTCCAACTCTTCTTTATTTATCCAATGAGCGAAAACACGTATTTTTGAACAGTATTTAACAATTTTCAGACAGCACATAAGAATATTATTTTTACAACTAGTTTTCCTTTAAAACGAAATGGTTAGGATTTCTATTGCTGTTTTCCTTAATAGCTAACTGTAAAACTTTTATTAAGTATATCAATTTTCTCTTTACATTTTGTTTACTGAGATATTCGAAATTTAGTGTACTAAATTTTTAATTCTTTAAGGTTTCAAAACAGTAACACGCAGGTGACGATCTCTATTAAGATACAATCGTCTCCTGTAACGCGGTGTTTTTAACGCAATTTGCATATAACGCGGAGCGAAAATTGCAACAGATCTTCTTGTAATGCGGCCTTCTTATAACACGTTTTTCGTACAAGAACATTCCAACAACTCAAATGCCTTGAAATATTTGCAAAGTGAGAAATATTTCTAGTCAATTAGAGAAAAAAATATTAGACTGCAAATATTTAACAGTAATTATGAATAATGAAACGATCTAATTGTGGACTCCTCGATGTATGAGCTACATGATAAAAATGAATTCTAATCAGATTGAAGTAGTTTCATAAGAATGTTGGAGAACAAAACATTTGTTTCGGAAATAAATATAAATAAAAAGAAATATAGAGTAACGTTGATGAATAAATGAACTTACGATAGAAAAAATTTGAATACGGACTTTAACAGACGCCGAAAATGTACTTATATAAAACAAAGTAGTAAGCTATTTTATTTTAACACGTTAGAATCATATTTTAAATTAGGATGTATCACTAATATGAATCAAATTAAGTTTTTCCATGAGAAACAATTTGTTTAGTTTATAATTTTAGTACATCGAGTGTGTATTATATTTGATAAACCTGAATTCAAGTACGTAAAAGTCTATATATTCATTGGCATTTCTATTATAAAAGTTTATCTATTAAGCGTAACGATCGCAACTTGATACTTCGAGAATGCAGTTTCTATATAGGTCTGATTTACGTACCATTTATTCATTTCTGAGATTCTTTATAACATGGTACGAATTTATTCAATTTGCATTATTTCTGAGTTTTTTACAGCGCGGTTCCTATATAACGCGATAGTGGTTGCCATATAATGCGGTATAAATTAGTCTGATTTGTCTTATTTCTCATAACGCAGTTTCCATAGAACGCATTTCCTGATTTCAATTAATTCTGATTTTCTTATAACACGGTTTTTCTATATAACGCGATACGAATTAATCGTGTTATAGCAGGCTTGACTGTACAATTACTCTATGACTAGGTCTGTATAATTGTTTTGTTCTTCTCATTTCCTTAACTAACAGAAAATAACAATATTTGGTGTTTATAAGTAGTCGATATGAAAAGGATCCCTAGATGTCGCGTCGTGATCGAACTCTCATAATTCCGACGGGTTGTAAGGCCGTCTCGCGACTACGACACGTGTTGCCCGCCAAATTAATCTTGGGCAACTGTTTAAGTTGTACGAGCGGAAAGGAGTCGTGTCTTTGACGTTTCGAAGAAAACGTGGCGTCTCGTTGATTTTGAGAGATGAACTCTTGCGTCGAACTGTTTCGAGAGAACCGGTGTCTCTGAAGTCTCGAAGGGAACTGTTTGGAAGGAACCGATGTCTTTAAAGTGTCGAAAGTAAGTGTTTGAAGAGAACCGATGTTTCTGAAGTGTCAAACGGAAATGAGTTCCTCGATATTCCTAAGATCGACCTTAGGAAAAATCGGGAGCACGCCAAATGTAATTGGCTGGTTTTGACCAAGGGCGTTCCCTCGGTTCACGAATCGGTGACCTTGGAGGAAGGGAAGGTTCCCCCAAAAAGTAACCGAGAGTGAAGGAAACCCTCTCCTCCACGGTAGGGTACGTGAGGTCCACCCGCGCGCTGGTAACCCCATCGGTCGTTTATTAACATCAGCGAGGGCCTGAGGTTTCCAACGTGTGCGGACCACGTGGAGCCCTTAGGCCTATTGTCAGCCAAGTCTTAAGAGCCGTCGCCTAATTTCGTTAAATTAGGTATTTCCAGGATTCTCGTGTCCCGCGACACGAGAAGTCGAAGAAAAAGGTAAAGCGTTCAAACATTCTGAAGGCATGGAGCGGAAAATTCCGATGCCGAATTGTTTGACCCTAAGAGTTGGCTATTGGAAGACCGTAACGGGTCTTTCTTGCTCTTGTAAAAATCGTCTGAAATTTCATGTCCACCTAGATGTCATTCCAGTCTCTTCATTGAAAGGGAAACTGAGAGTACATAAATAGGTGTTCGTAATTACCTAAAAGCATGATAACTGGAAATTAATTGCGTTCGATGGTAACTATTTGTGATACCTATTATTGTGAGAACTACTTTCAAGAAATGTACGGAAAATTGTATTTCGAGTCTTTCAAACTTTCTATGAAGAACTTATACATACATCCTTTATTGCGTCAATAATCAATAATTTATGTTGTTCCAATACAAAATGCAGAGTATATAGATGTTATTATTAAATCATAATTTCAACTCTTAACTTTAGATGTCACCACAGAAAAAAATCAAGTGCTGACAAATCCAGGGATTATGGTGACCAAGCAATAAGATCATAAGTTCTCAATCAATGTTCTCTAAACTACGTGGCCCGCCCGTAAGATGCTAAAAGTGCTAAGCTAATCTGTTATAAGTTCACATTTTTTCTTTGTTTCGAATTGTCGACAGCTCGCAGATAAGTTTGTAGGGGGTCCTACCCCGCGGTTCTTGACGTCGTCCGTCGCTGGTGTCCTCGGTGCTGTGGTGCTGGAAGGGACGTTAGGAAAAGGAAGGGATGCGTTTCGTTCCGGGCCTACTAGTGGACGCATCACAATAAGGCTATCTTAGCAGGCCCTGCTTTAGACCGGGATACTATTGGAAGGTCGGAAAGTTATAGGGATAGGAATTGAAGGTTTTCCGAGGACTTGCAAGAAAGTCCTCGAAGTCGGAATCCATCTAGTGGCGAGGGTGAGAATGATGGTCGCTACAGGTTCTTAGATAAGTTTCTGGTAATACAACATTTACTCAAGGTTCCTAGTGTGTATGTAATTTCGAGTCTTAACCACTTCGGTACGGCGCTTAGCGACCTCGAAACCTTGCCCGATCGATACATTGTGCTGTGTATTGTCGACGAATCCGTTTTGCTCTTTTATAGATCTGTGATGAGGAAATCTTTGAAACTCTGGAAGCTTGTTTATATTACAAGCAGCTTTACTTCTAACGTGTATCAGCAGAGTATATTTTTTTATTACGATATTTCCAAATGTTCACAATTTTATTTGGTAAATGAGTAATTAGAAAATTTAATTCCAAGTTATTGCTTTCTCCGTTCATATCATAAAGAAATAATGCTCGGTTGTTCGCGTTCATCTCTGGCTGTCGACTATAGTCGAAGCTCGTACCGAAGTGGTTAATTAAAGTTAATTAAAGTTATTATTACACATTCATACTGATTGCCATTTTTTGTTGCAATTTTCATTTCTTTGCTTCCAAGGTCATGCGAAGGTCATAGTATGCTGCGTTGCTGAATTCGGTTAGATACAGGTTACAATAATATCAGATCAAATATACGCAGTGCCATTTGGAAAACATGAACTAGATCCTCAAAGTTTTCGAAAAAGATATTTAAACAAATTTTCTTTTTTTTTTTGAAAGTGTATAAAGCACAGGAAACACAGTAACGTTTGTTCAAAGCAGTCTTTTGTCAGATTATCGCAAGTGCTTGAAGAATCTTGGGTAACGATCCGTGGGACACCCTGTATATGTATCCAAATCTTATTGTAGCAGTAATATGCATAATGAAGTATTCTGAAGTACGAACATTTTCTGAATTAATTCTTGAAATACTAGGTTGTCATAACTTTAGCATTAATTGATACATCGATACTTTCTTGATTTTATGAATACGAATAATTTTTGAATCACTTCTTCCGATTATTTTAGAATTATTTTCAAAGCTTTAGTACAATGTACGTACTTCATTTGTCAATAGCTTGGAATTCAAACATTTCAATACTTCCGTGAACGACACTCCTTATATTGTAATTAACTCATTGTAATCTAAAAATGTTTTAATTCGACTCACTAACTACTCTAACATACTTTCACATTTGAAAGCTTTTCAGGTAACATTTGTAAGATTAGTAACATTTTAAACTACGAGGTTTGTTCCGAGAAGGAGAAGAATTGTAAATATCCGTGAATTAATTTGTGTATCATTCTTATTCACTTTTTCATGTGTATGCGTAAGTAAACAATAGTCAATAACATATTAAAAAATTTTAATTTCCCATAGCTATGCCAATGAAATGCAATAAGTTTGTTACAAATACCTACAAATTTGTAAAAATTTTCATTTGTATGTAATTCCTGCTTATAAACAAATGTATCAAAAAGGTTAAATACCTTGCTATAACATAATTCCAGGTTACGTAATTCCAGCTGTTTTCAAGTTAATCGAGAAAGATTTTTTGACAATCACCATCGAAATAACGAAGATGAGTAAAAATCACTCATGCAACATTAATCCATGTCTTTGCAGAAATCATTGAGAATTCGCTGTACATTCGTTGAAGCAAGTAGTCCAATAGTAATTTGGCAAGCAACCAGTTACGATAAAATTGCGAACCAGTGTGGTTAACGCAGGCCTTACACTCTGCCAAGGTATACAATCCGCACAATTTCATTTGTGTCACGACTACACAGTCTTCAGGTGTGTCCTTGTTGAAACTTAATTAACCGAAGAAATGAACTACCTAATCTAAAAAAGTTTATCAATTTTTAGAGGTGTTGCTGTATTATCGTTTGTCGAATTACACTTATACTTGTATCCGTGTTCTGGTGAATCAAAACTAGGAGGTTCAATGACTCAAATGTCTATCGTCATTCCCATGTACGCTTAACTCATATGAAAAAAAATGGGATTGCACAACGCCAATATTCGCTGTCAGCGAGAGATCAAAAGTTTAATATAATTGTGCTTGTAGAAGTCCTCCTCCACGATTACTGTGGTCTGTTGATCGCAGGTATTCTGTGTGTTGCCAGTAGTGGAAGAAAGGATGAAAAAGGAGAAGGAAGGGATGCGGTTTCGTCCCGGGCCTGCTAGTGGACTCATCGGTAAGGGTACCTAGTAGGCTCGGCCTTAGACCGGGGATACTATTGCAGAGTCTAGAAATTGTATATATAAGAAGCGAAGGGTTTGCCGATGACTCGCGTAAAAATCCTCGAACCTCCTTGAACATGGGATCCATCTAAGGGCGAGGGTAGTAATACTAACATATTTAATTTAAAGTACAAAGGTGGAAATTTTAACAATAAGTTTACATTTTTTGTACGCGTCCATTATTAGCAGTTATAACACAACTGGTGAAATAATTTAATCTTGACGAGTTCATAACTTCATGAAAGAATGCAAAACTTATCGTTGTAAACAAACAGAGTAATATTTAAGTACATATCTTTCCAACAGAATTTCTTTAGCATCATTTTATACTTGCACCACTGCAGTTTCTGTCAAATCAAATACACCTGTTACGTATTAAAAGTTTTCCTCTTAATCATCAAGTAAATTTGATCAGATAATACGAATATAATATAATTATAGAAATTATCTAATAATTCAGTAATGGGAGTTAATTGAAACAATTGGATAGATAGGTATCACTCTGTAGCATATGAGTCAAACATCAGAGCATCGAATAAATTTTCACCTTAACAGAATTTCACTCTAGCACAGTTACAAAGTAGATAACTTCGATATCCGTACACGTGAAAAAATCCAATTATTGAGAATGTCTTGTACGGTGAAAGGTACATTTGTAATTCTGATCACGACTGCCCATCCTCAAAATGCTAAATTATAGTTCAATTGGCATAACCTTCTCCTTAATGTAAGCCGAACATAGAGAAAGTTTGAACCCCTTGTGCTCCAATACCCTCTCTAGTTGTCATCCACGAAACAATTTTGTACTAATGCTGACCTTAGTCGCCATACAAACAGACTCTTGATAGTAGACTTGATTAAGGGTAAGACAATAATCACAGATATACAAGATATACAAGATAAATTATACATTAAGAAAGTGTAACTAGTATTGGTTTAGTTAGCACCTAGTATTGATTATGAAAGATGCAGTTGGTTCGTTTATAGCAGTGTTTCTCATCTCTTTGAGATCGAGCCTTACGACACGTCTCAAAAATTTAGATAACACTTTTCTGACATGGTAGTCACTTAAATTATGGAAGATTATCTCTAACAAAGAAAAAGGAATGGAAAAAAGAATATAACGTGGGCAACTTTCATCGATGCCGTTCGTCTTCTAGTGGAAAGACATCGTCGAGATTCAAGGACTATGAATAGATGGGTACGTTTAGACGCCAGTCTAGGGTGTCAGGATAAGAATTCGACCGAGAAGACTAGCAGCACTTGAGGACGAGATTACAGAGAGGAAACTCTCCTATATGCCTGCGAGGGACACATTTTCTGGCATTCGCTCACCAACCGATAAAGAAAATGAAATAGCTATACGACAAAAAGCTGTCTATTTAACTCGTAATAGGGAGTATTGCTTTTAATTTGAAATTTATTTTTTAGTACGTTTTATATTACGTTGAAGGACACTGATTCGTGACGACAGCTCGTTTATCCATCAATATCTGTATATTGATAATTTTTACATCTCGCCTCACAATATCCTAATTGTAATTGTAATCTTTGTTCTAGTGAGCAAAATATTCTTCAGAAAAACTCGATTGCAATTCTGTAAGCATTTTCGTATTATACGTTCCGTCCTCTCAATAAAATAGGTATCCTTAAGTTATGGACCTTGTCGATTAGGGCCATTCATGTCATACTTTATAGATATTGAGAGTTTAGGCTAATGGTGATCTCACTATCAATAATGGACTGGGAAGTTCATATACGATGTTTTTCTGAATTTCAAATTTTCGGTGGTCACTGTAAACCTAGACATTCTCGTGGCTGTGAATCGTGGATGACGAAATTGTAGAGATGAACTGGGGAAACTTTGACAACTGTTTGCAAAGAATATTCTTTTCGCCCGTAATATTTATTCGTCTTTAAACGTTAAGTAAAAATAATTACTGAAATCATTTTAATTGAAGACACTTTAACGCGTTGTATTTATTTCTCTATTTATTTTTCCAGTATATTGTCAACATTTTATATCATACTGTTTTGATTTTCTTATTTTTATACATAATACTAGCATTCTGCATGGAAAGCTCTTAAAATATGCGTAGTTGATGTTTCAGTAATGAAAGGGTAAGATAAATTCAGGTAGACTAGATTTAGCCTTAGTTTAGCCTTCCATGGTTTACCCTTCCACTGCTTTATGCGTTGAAAATTATAAACAATTTAGCATGACTCTCAGCATAGGATCACAACATGATCGAGTTAGCGCGTGATACAATTTCCTAAGATGAGATTCGTTACCGATATTGTACCAAAATTATAGCTGTAAGTGAATTCAGTGTGAAGCTTTTATATCTAGGTTATAAGAACTTGGAACATTTGTGGTAATTTAACAATGACGATAAATTTGCTTGCAAGAAGACCGTATTAATTATGTTCCACAAATATCATAGGGAATGAAAATCAATGACATTCGGATTATTTATACATAATGACAAAATTGTAATAACTTATAGTATTCGTATTATTTCAAATTTAACGAGTTCTATCTGTGAAACTTTCGATATCTTTTTCATTGCATTGTAATCGACATTATTCCACTTTGGGTAATTTCTGCCTTTAGTTTTTCTTCACTTGCAATATTATGATTGCCAAAGTTGTAAATCCTAGCACTACAATGTTTCATAAATTTTTCATATCCTGATACGGAAAACATATTTGACGTCTCCAGAAGTTAAATGTTATTCCTCAAGAATATTAATATAATATAATCGATGCGTTTCACTTCGTTCGAAATAAAAGTATGTAACATTAATTATTGATTCAAATTTCAATTGGAGAAGAATATTTTTCCTGGCTTAAGTTATGTCTGGAAATATTAAATCCGTTCAATCGATCGAAATTAAATTTCTTTCCTCGTTAAATGTGATCTGCAATAATCATGATGAAAATTTGGGCTTCTAAAATAATTGAATTTCGTACACTTTAGAAAGAAAAGTGATAAATGGAGTAATTATGAAACACTTAAAGTCAACATATCATCAGAAAATTTCATTATTGAAATTTTAATGCATGGATGTATGACGCATCATAGAACAATCTTAGAAAATGAAGATTTGATGGCACCTAGTACCAAAAATATCGTGAATGAGAAAAGAATTAAATTTCTCTTTCAGACCTTTTTCTCTTTTTTTTCAGCATTACAACGTATAGCCCTGCGTTATCTTGAAGGTACAGAGCGTCCTTCCAATTCACAAGGGATGATCTCTATTTTCGCGTTATGACGTTGAGGAATAGCTTTTCGCGATAATTGAACAACGTCTACTGCTACTGTGCTTAAACTACGTGTAATTACTTCAAAATTATATTCCTAATTTTATATCTAAGTACACTGTATTCTATGGATGTAGAATAAATGAAAGTGAACACTTGTATTAAATCCAAACTCATACATTTGCGGTATAAATAAATGTGAGTTCTCCAACGGATAAGGGTCTATTTTCTTAATGTTTGTACAATGTCCATTTACGTTTGAGAAAATTTAAGTATCCATAAATTATTCATAAATGTATTTAACAATTGAAGAATGAAGTGTAACTTAATTGAATTAAGAATAAAAAAATACGTGCAACTTAAACGTAGCTTGTAGTTCCTGATGCGTTGTAATTGGTCGTATAAGTGAGATGAATATTTTTGCTGAACAATCTGCTGACCTTTGCAATTACTCGTAAACTACGTATTTCATATAGCGAATAAGTTAATTGAAAGATACTCGGGGAATTTGAAAATATCCTCTGTGAGTATCTATGTATTTCCGATACACTTATTCAAAGGAATCCAAAATGACCACCTCTATTAAAAAATTGAAGTAACTTAGGCGTCTGTTAAATAAATGAGAATGCATCGACCAGGCATAGCACTTCAAACTTGACTCAACATATAACTTATAACGTGGACAACTCATACGACCCAAACGTTTCATAATTTTCAGTTCCTGTTACGACCTGTACAATTGCCACCAGTACGAATTATAACGGAATGGTTACATTTAGAGAAAGTCGTCCATAATATATTATTCCGCGCGTAGCGCGCCGCGCAAACAACCTTACCTTCTTTTTTGTTAAATTTTTCTTGCTGATTTCAAAAGGCTCTGTCTGGTCTTTGAACTGAGTCTTTTTGTTCTTACATGGTTGTACAACAGTCGCTTTTCATCTGACGTGGCCGGGCGATGTAAAATATCTTCCCCAGTTTGTCTAGTCCCAAGCGAAACTCAAATACAGACGCGGTCCAATAAACTTTTCAGTGACATTTCGCGTAGTACCATGATCTTGTTCTTTGAACTGAATCCATTTTTGTGGAGATCCTTCAAAACGTTTGAATCGTGACTTTTATAATACGTTACTAAGAATATTCACTTTTCGACAAGTTTAAATCAAACCGACCATTCCTGTATTAGAAACCTACGTTAGACGTCATTTTTGTGCAAACTTCGAAGCTGAAATTTTCGATACCAAATCGTACAGACTGCCGTTGACAAGTAGGAGTATTTTCAGCACATCGACAAGTGCAAAGAAAATGTTTTTCGCTACATCCTATGCTGTATCATCGAGTAGAAATGCACTTTGGTACTGTAAACTCCACACTCTTATACAAGCATTTCGGAATGTTTGACCATCAAGAAACTAACAAAAATCTGTTATTCCGTCCTAATTCTTATACATTGCAAGATTAATAACTGAAATAGCAAATTAAATACGCGATAATACGATTATCTTTCCTGAAAAGTAAGAATATTTAGATATTGATGAGGTGATATATTTCTTAAACATATTATAATGTACTGCTTTGTTCTTTTCCTATTACTTTGTGAATCATTTTCAAACTTTTCACAATTCTCCACATTTCCACTAACTTCTATGCCCAATAACTTTTATTTCTCAAGTCTTAACGATTTTATAAATTGGCTATTAACAACTTTATTTTTTCCTCAGTCAAAGAAGTCAAAATTAAACGGAAGCGACGCAAATATTTTTCAGTTAGCACATTATCTTCGCATAGTTTGATAAATACATATTTCGTAGAACTATTTCATCACAACAGTAACAAACAAATTATGGTAATTGCCTATATCGTGGGAATATCTAAAACTGTAGTTATTATTATTATTATTATTATTATTATTATTATTATTATTATTATTATTATTATTATTGTTACTTAATTCCATAATTCCAATGATTCGATACGGTGATAATTATTAGTACACGTATAATATTTAGCAGGAATTTCTGAATTCTAATTTTGAAATAATTTTATCGTTCCTTTCTTTCAACATTTCTTCAATTAGCTTTTGCAGTTCTATCAGAACATAAACCTATTCCAATTTTGTAAGAGAGCCGCCGCCGACGGCCGAACCCAGGAGGTCGACGACTTTGATGGTGGCGATGTTACGGACCCAATCTGGTGGACAGTTCGTGTGGCAGGCACGGTGTTGGGTTGTAAGGCCAACTGTGCAGTAGACGGGCGTGAAGGACCAAATAATTCGGCTGTCTTCCGCTCGGTGGTCCAGTGCATGGACGTTGCCACACGTTATGAGTTGTAGTTGTCCGATTTGATTATATAGCAGATAGTCAATCCACGGGATTGACTATCCACAAAGCTTATGTTCTGGTTGAGCGACGCAAACTGTCTGTGCAGACTGCTTGTTGTTGACTGGATGCTTGATGCGTACTGCTGTACGCTGAAGAACTGAACGGTCTGATAGGTACTGGTGAACTCTTGATGCGTACAGACCAACTGACTGTTAGATTGATACTGATTGACTGACTGTTCTGATGTTATGACCAAATGGCTGTAGGTTTGATACTGCTTGACTGACTCTTCGAACGATACTTTCTAACTTACTGTGCGATGCACGATCTTTCGAAGCGCAGGATTGCCAAAGAAAAATCGATTTTCCCATTGGTGGTTGACAGGACCGAGGGTGGGCCCTCGGTCCGCGAATCAGGTGCCTCCAAAGAAGGGAGGAACGTCTTCCGCGACCAGGTCTGCTGGCGGAGGAAACCTCTCCCTCAAAGGGGGTTGCTGGTAGGTCACCCGCACATTCGTGACCCTTCCTGAAGGACCCGTTACTTTATGGCTCCGAAAGTCGCGACGTCGCACATGGCTTGGTCCTTTCCTTTGCAGGCCTATTGTCAGCCAAATCCTAAGTGCTGTTGCCTGCTTTCTAAAATTAATGGCTAAAGAATGCCTCGTGTCAAGTGACCCGAGGAAAATAAGGAATTGTTTGAAAAATGTATTGAGAATGAGGGAAGAAGGGAAGCGGAACTTGAAATAAAACAGCAATTAGAATCTAGCTGCCAGAAGACCCTAACGGTCTTCTGGGTCCGGGATTTGTCCCAAGATGGGACAACGCATATGGCTTAATAATCCTTAACAGGCGACTTTGTATCCGCGATCGCTCTCGATCGTTCCATGGCGATCGAGAGCGAGCATCGAGGAAAGACTTACGCACGCGCGTCTCGCAGCAGTGCGTTCACGACTCTCGAACGAGAAAGAGATTGACGGGTGACGAATAAACTTCTTGAGACCAAAAAACCTTTTATTAATTCTAACCCGAATCCCTTCTGTTCCCGAACCACACCTCCTACAATTTCTAATTAATCCATTTCAATCCGAATTTAGTTACTGCGATAATAAGAGGGCGTGTGGGAGAAAACGACTGCAGATACAATTCCTTACCCAATAGCTAAGAGAAATCCTAAATTAAAAGGCTGATCCTTCGTTTTCGGTTCGTCATGTTATTATGAGGTCACAACTTTCTGCTTAGTCACGCCCCTGCGTAACACGTTACCACTTTCCAACACATGTAACTTTTCCTTTAATGGTAACTTATACAAAGGTAGATAGTATTTAGCAGAAGCGAATGTGAAGTGTTTATTCGAAGGACAGGTGTGCGGATGAGGGATGTTTGGCCTGAGTTACAAGAGGTGTGAAAAGGGAGCGTTTGGACCAAGTGCTTGGATGCCCACGCAAACCAGGATGCACATCCACCAATGGTTTTAGGTAGGCGTGCCTGAATTTGTCTTGGGAATGGTTGTATAGAATTAAAGCAATGAAGCAGCTATCCTCATTTTGTGGTACGAGAGCTGAACCAAATTGTATAGAATTTTAAACGAATGCTGCAACGAATAGATCTACCTTACGAGGTAGTAAGTAAATTGATCATATACTTATTGGCGACACGTAAGGAAAAGAACTGTAAGAACCATTGTGTGAGAGTAATGGATAAAGAAAGAACCGATGTATATTTAAAAAACTAGCATGTTTTATTTATTTTACGGAGATTAGCAATTTTCAGTTTCTTACGAAAAGGTGCACTATCATTATTTTCACTCAAAACTTGCCTGCAAGCTTGCAGTTTGAGATTCACCACGATAACGTGATTCACAATTCGATAAGAATCGTCATATTTAACACATTACTTGAAAGAATAGAATGTTTCCATTTGCTTTAAAAACACCAGTATACTTCAGTATATGTATAGTTGACGAAAATCTTTGTGGGTTATTAAATGTTTAAGTAGTGAAAAGTTGTCGTAATTTAAAGTAAATAGCAGTGGTTGTAACGATTGCAAATATGCGCGTCCAATAGCGATTTAGCCAATTGCAATAATTATATAGTAAGTTCTATAGCAATATTATTATTCAATAATATTATGGGAATGGTGAGTGAATTACATTTATTAATTAGGGTTCGACATCTGAAATGTTCCTGTAAGAAACAAGCCGCTAGGTCTAGAAGAGCAGTTAGGGTCTAGATCCCAAGTGCTGAATGGTTTATTTCTCGGTATTCAATTGTGTAAATTTGTCAGTGTTCCTTATTATCTCACCGGTAATCGGGTAATCGGACACGTGGCGTGCTGCAACACTTAGGATTTGACTGACAATGGGCCTGCAGGTATCGGGTCCGGGCCAAATACGTTGACCTGGGTTGACTCCGGTTTTCAGAGTCATGGACCAAGGGTGACAGACACAGTAGCTTCTTGAGCGGAGCTTACTCTTCATCAGGACTGGTGGTGCAGGAAGTACCTTACCCTTTGGAGGTGGCAGATTCACGGACCAAGGGCAAGCCCTTGGAGAGACGAACTACCAATGGCGAGAGCGCTTGTCTTTTGGAAGGACTTAATAACTCTTGGTTTCCGAAGACGGGTAGGGGTTAGTGAGTTCGAGAGTTAGTTAATGAATTCGTGAATTCGAGTTAGTCATTAGCCAAGAGTCAGTTAATCAGCAATTAGTAAGATAATACGTCAGTAAAAAAGTGGTCTCAGTCGCACAAAGTGTTTGAGTACGAGAATGTTACAACCGTCGGCATCGGAGCCGAATTGTATCCTAGGAGAGGTGTAGTGTTGCCCTGTCGGCATTCTGCGACATAGGTGTTGTGCATGCGTGATACCCTGTATAGTAATCGTATCTCTACATTAAATGTCGCATATATTCACATATTCCTGTAGTTTATTCCTATTTACTAAAGTAATTCCTACAATATATTTACAATTCCTTTGAGTTTCACTTCTTCTATTGTAAACGTTTATCTCAATTAAGAGGAATGTTCGTTTTCTATTTCTCGCAGTAGATATATTAGGTAACCTACTTAATGTGACATTTTTCGCACATGGAATAGGAATGTAGTGAAGTTCCCCTAGCACTGAGCTCCATATCACGGACACTCGTGATATATCTTAAAAAATGAAAATCGATTGTTTCATCAATAGCAATGCTGATGAAGGAATAATGGAGACAAAACAAAATACGAAAAGATTGAGAAACGTTTCATCCGTGTGTATACAAGCAAATTATTGGATTCTATGTTATACCAGACACGGAAGGAATTGTTTCGTGTAAGTTGCAAGTATTGTTTAGGTCAAACTACTGCGGTTAAAAATACCTGCATTGCATTATTATATATCTTGGTAAATATTGCTTTATGTGTTCGTAGTTTTTCGTATACAGTACACTGGTTTATACAAAAATGCTTTTTTTCTAAGTGTCTCACTATTGCCCAATTTCGGGTAGAAAACTATCCCTTATTAACGAACAGTAAAAGTCTCACTTTTATGCCGATGTTTGCATTAATAATAATATTTTGGTTCAAACGGTTACTAAAAACGGTAGACAATGTGAAGCAGGACGTGGAGATAATATAAGAAAATATTGCACTAAATAAAGTTATGAATGGCAAAATTAGTGCAAGAGGAGCATCTTAAAAATATCCAATTCCACGATTCACTATGTTTAACAAAGTAAGATCTTCAAAATAGAGGCAAGAAATTACACAAGTTAAATTAAGCCGATTTATCAAAACTTTCACTTGAAATTGGAAAGAAGGAGAATGCAAAACTTCAATGTTTAATGTGTAAGGAATGGGCTCATAATACGTATCTTAATGTTCCTGAATGTTTAGATAATTTCATATGTTATCGTTACAAACTTTCTTGAAATTGTGTCGAGCTACGTTTGCGTATTTTGTCCGGTACTGGACGCCACTTTTTGTTCTCGTGCGTAACCAAGCCAAAGAGAAATGTTAATTTCAGTTAAGTGCAATGATAATATTGAACATTTTGTTGTTTTATTTTAATTTCGCATGATATCAACTTTTAATGAATACAGCAGAACGAAGTATACTTACTGTCCTTTCATATTCATTTATAGAAAACCTTACAGATAAACTATTATAACATGATTATTTCGTAGTGGAAAACATAACATATTGTTTGTTATCATGAATAGAAGAATCCTAGTTTTTAAAATCGGAATCGGAACGTACAGTTTTTCATGTCAATCAAATCCAAATAATTATTCATCATAAGACGAAACACGTGAACCATTTCATATATTTTTGTAACACATTTTGAAATATTCTTACAACGATATATGTATAGTGTATAGTGAGTCACAAAAGGTTCCACTCACTTTACGTAATCCACCTGAAATCATTAATGTCAATTTACGTTAAAAACTTCAAAATAATCCTTTGCCATGCGAATGTAAATTGTGTCTAACGAAGCTAAGTATTAAAACCGACCGTATTTATAAATATGTAGATTTTTTTGTATAATAAATTTCTACGATACTCACACTATAACGATATTAATTTGACGGTAATTTACTTTAATACTTGTCTATGTTAAACCGAATGTTTGTTGTGGAATTGGGTTTATATCTAATGAAAGGGTATAAGAGTATCTTTAATACGACAGGTACAGATACCAATTGTTAAGGATTTCCAAAAATGTATTTTAAAAGAGTAACGAAAGCAATTTCTCGTGCATGGTAGGTAAAGAATATATAGGTAATCTATGAGGAATTGAAGAAATGAAATTATAATTGGAGAGTATCTTCATATAATAGTTATTGTTAGTGGTGGATGAAATTTAATAACAGTAAGAACAGTTATTTATCGAATTACAAACATTATCAAACACAAATATTTGGTTGAAATATAATTAATTTATCACAATCACATGCTCACACGTCTTCTCACTATTAAAACTCAATTGCAACTGACCTATACCAAATCACTCTCCTTTCTTTCTTTCTTCTTTCATACATTACATACACAATTCACACAACACTTCAATCGTTACACGCATACACATTTATCATAATAACCTGAATTCATTAGATATTTCCATCCCATGCATACTTGTTCCACTCATCCCAACACATGTATATTTAAAAATCTATGTAACCATTATCACAGTTATAGCCTGTAATAGCTTTGTATTATAAGTATACTACAACTTTGTATAGTTTTATATAGTAATATAGAAATATCATATATAAATTACATGGTATACATCATTTTTTAAATCGATATTCGTGGTATTGCTATTGAACCACGAACACACTCAGTCAAGATAGCTTCAGGAAACTTGACTTTTACCGTATTCTGGAATTTCCTTTTTAGTACAACGAAGTAGAAGAGATGACTCATCTGTCCAATACTCATGGGCTTCATCTCCCATAAGCCCTATATATTTCATTCTTCCTACGACCGTGACAAGTGGTTATTATATCGCAATTCTCAACTGAATATCTGCATCGATGAAAATGTTACACTGTACAATAGATTTCCTATTTTGTCGGGATGAACGTTTCAAGAAAATAAAAGATATGAAAATACGTATTAAATATGTTTTTATAAATACCTTTCTCTTCATCTTAAAGCAAATTGGCCATTGTGATATAAGCTACAAGTAAAATATTTAGAACCATATTTCCACATGCATCTTTACTAAAAGTCTTCCAAATTCTAGGGTTAAATTCATTATTAACGTCAGAAATATCATAGCAAAATTCCTCCTTAAATTCTTTTATTTGGTGGAACATGTAATAATTCCAAGCCTTTAGTTTGTAGGATTTAATGAGTTCAAGTGTGCAACCAAGAAAATAATTTTGTATTGCTTTCCAAATGATTATAGACATTTAACACGATATTCTCAGTTATATCATCAAATCAGAATCAAATGTATGGGACTATAGCATATGATAAAATCGTTATTACTGCTTTCGATTATACATGAGCTTATATTCCTTTTTGAGCAATCTCTCAATATATTAAGGTACGAATCTTAAGTCACCGCGATATTACATACTATCGCATAACAAGTTTTTATATTTTAATCGAAATTTTCAATAGAAATTTACTTAAAACCGTAACTGTAATAAATTTTTCTCGGCTTTTTCTACTTTATTTCTTTTTAAACTAAATTTTAACAATAACTGGAAATATAATTCATACAGACAGAGTTTAATATAATAGTACAAACAGATTCTGCCAATACCTCAAAAATTGGATCCTAGTGGAAAGTATTATATAACACTAGGTTTACAGACGTTATCTGTATACCTATTTCTAAGGACACGTGTCAAATTGACAGGTAAAGGAAACCACGTGCCTTTTTCTAACGATTAGTTTAATTTAAAACAGTTATACATTATATTAACGGTCTTAGTATAAGTTAACTAAATCTGTTACCATCGTATAATTGAAGCAACCTTTCCGTCAAATTGATGGGTTCCGTAAATCTAGTGTTAAATAAAAGTTGCTTCGAATTTTGTTCTCTGTAACCTGCATTCACTATAGTTCTTTCAGTTTTGTCTTCCTTCCTTCTTTTGTAAAAAAAAAAATGAAGTATTAAAGTATTACTTTTTCTTCTTCCGATTTACATCTCATGTTCATGCTAAAATTTGGCGTATTTGAACAAACAAGAAAAAGTTAAGTTAATTTAGGAGAAAGTTGCTAAACTTTACGAAATTTTATTATGCTAATGTAAGATATAAGGTATACGTTTGTATGTATTTCGTTCCTTTGTGGGTCGACAAGTGCGTGGACTTTGTGCACTATTCTTTTCTATCGTTCATCCGGGCATAGAGTCGAAAGTCACGTGTAAGGATTGCGTAGAAGAAGGTAATAAATATTTATATATATCAACTCTAGAAAGCATAAATTTATTTTATAACAATTAAACATTACTTATTTTTAATCATAATAACTTATTTAGTAAAAACACATTTTGTAAATAATAATTTCAACTCAAAATCGACTAAACGAAAAGATATGAATTACAAGAAAACATATACAATTTAATAATAAGAAAAGTTTTATGTATTGGCGTACCAAATAGTGATAGATTGTTTTCATATAAAAATGTACGAGTTTGATTGTCTTTCAGCCTAAAGTTTAGAGGGCTTAAGGAATTCTAGGTTTATGGTGGTCAATTATCGGTTAATCCTTGGGAAAATCAGAAATGTGTTGCAGAAACGTGTCGTCAACGTTAGTAACCATTAAAAAATGAGTTTACCGTCAATCCAGGCTCGACTTCTCAGTAATTGGCAAGTGTGACATCAGTGTAAGAAACTTAGATATTGATATGTACTTTAATGATAATACTTTTGTAACTTCTCACCCGTTACATATATTAGTTACCGACTGTTGTGCCGCGAGGTACTTACAGGAGCAGCAGGTAGAAAAGGATCGGGGACCGACACATACACTGCTACGAATGTTCACGAAATAAAATTCGATGTATTGCAATAAAATTTATTTATCAACGTCTCCGTGTCTATTAAATTCCAGGCACTGAAATTTTTAATTTTGGGTTCGTTCCCCCGCTTCCTTCCCTTCAAATTTCGTCTCGACTTCCTATTAGGGCCCGTTGGGATTTATTCCATACCTTTTTGAGTCTTGAACACAATTTCGCCTTGAAATTTTTCTGCAACAAGCTGATTGGACAGTAAGGAATGAAGATTTTTATCATGGAAAATTTTGCCACATGTTACGCTATTGTAATTATATTTTTGAAAAACTAGAAAAGGGACACTGGAAGTTCAATCGCAAATTCCCTTAATAATATCCTTGAAATAATATTTCTTGGAAAAAGAGCTTGTTATATATACAATCTATTCATGCTCGAAAACCTCTCTTTAAGAATAGAGAAACTTAATTTTCTACTATGTATTAAAAAATACTTAAATATTTAATTAATAAAATTTGTATGTATACACAGTAGAGTATACTATATGTACAGTAATTTCTTTAAATGTAGGTACATAGTACTGTTGTTGTACATATCTAATACGTAGTTACATTCTGATAATCCATGTTTGTTGCTATTACTGATATTATACCTACGTATACAATATTGAGTTGCACATTATCGATCGGCGTTTCTAACGTTTAAGCATAGATAAACATATGAGGAAGGAGGCATAGTGTCAATATCTTAACAAATCAAGAAACCGTGCAACCTATTGGCAATATGTTATTAGTCACTGTTTAATTTCTCCTTCTCTTTCAATTTTACGTTGACATGCAAAAAATTTACGCATTGGAGAAGTTGCACTGTGTTTCGTAAATGTATATGTATGTGTTAGATTATTCGATATACACCTTGTATGCGTTTAATACGAGAATTCAGATCCTCTCGTTTATGTTCACATATTTTGGGTTATACACCGGAAGAAAAATCCTAGAGCTTTATGTAAAACAGACATGCTCCAAAATGATTCAATAACCTTGAAATTTCAATAGCAATAATATTTTAAGTACGATTTTAGGACCATAGCGTTAATGTAAACGGTGTTCTCGAGACCAGCTGAAATCGCATTTTACATTTAATAACGTTGAAAGCTTAACATAGAAGAGTGTTTACGGTTTCAACGATAAGATCTTAATACCAGTTGTTGAGCCACACGATGTTCTTAGATATTGAAGCGTAACATTTTATTACGTGTACACTTCAGATATTTAAATGGTGTACACGGATATTTTAATAATAACATCTGAAACTAAAAAATTTCTTTTCTTCGACATATATATTTTAAAAAAGGCTGTAATTATACCTGTAAATATATATAACGATAGTCAACTAACATATGTAGGATGAGTGTTATATATGTTTGAGTGTAAGCATAAGTGAACACTTGGACCTATCTGATTGAAGGATAACAAGCAGCGGCCTTGGGTTCGGATCAAATGTTGTTCAGGGTGGTATCTGGAGTGCACGTGGGACGAGTGACCACGTGCAAGGATTGTATATACTTGATACTTATGAGTGATTGAGAGAGAAAGCCTGCGTGTGAAGGAAGAGAGATTGCTAGAGTTAAATACGGGTGCGAGGTCTGCCTCGAGTCAGTCCTTTACGGAGTTTTTAGCGAGAGTCTACATGCGAGTGACGGTCGATTACGTAATCATAGATGGATACCAGTTTAGTCTTAATTTATACTTTATTCCTAATCCTTGGATTACGTCTATTATCCTTTATATTTATCAGTCAAATAGTATTCCCACATATGGTATGATTAGGATTCTACATACAGAGTATTCTTGGATCAGTATCTTTTCTATAATTAACACATTTTCCCGGTCCTCTGAATCATTCTAATAGTATTACTTAAAACCATGTGCAAGGCGTAAAAAACTGGACGCTGTTAATCATTTTTGTTACCTTTCTATCATAATTCATAAGAATTTTATTATTAATTTATAAATATCTAAGCTATGTTTCATATTGTAAGATGCCAAAAACAGTTTTCATTTTGTCTTTGGTTTACAGAATTAATGTATATCTTTCCCTTCTTTTATTGAAGGAATATCGGGTCTGCGTGAATGGTTTGGGACACTGAAAACGAATGGAACAAAATGAACAAAGTAAAACGATCACCAAACATAGAAACAGATTAAACACAAGAAAATAATATTGAAATAATATAACTTTAACACGCAGCAAACGCGGTTCTATTCATCTTTTTCTGATGCAGGATGGCTTACGTCTGTGCCATTTACAATGTATATTCACGAGGATCCTTCGAGGCTGTCCCACTCAGGACTCTCCCTGTGTCGTCGAGGATCCTGCTTTTATAGCTTTTGCAATGTTTGATGTGAAAATTATAAAGTATTTGCGCTTGTGAAAATTACGACACTGCCGATTCGTTTCCTGCGACCATCACGATTTTGTTGGCCTGTGCTTCACCCTCCTCCATTCTCAACCGCAAAGACCGGGTATCACAACTAGCTTGTTTCTGAAAATAGCCTTCCATAACGGTATTAGTATATGCATTGACCAGTATTTCTAAAAATTGCATCCCACAATATTCTATATAATAACTATGTATAATTCTGGATATGATCAATATTAATTTGTATTATTATGAGCTACAAATGGAAACATTGAATTTAGGATTTAGTACAATGTTCCGTCGTGGAACAAGGAAGACACCGTGTACCTTCCAACAGCCAGGCCTTTAGAGTAAAAAATTCGGCAGAGGAATTTTCCTATCCATGCCTTCTGCATGTTTGAAAACATTCTCTTTTATTATGACTTCTCGTGTCGCGGAACACAAGAATCCTTGAAAACCCTAATTTAACGAAATTAGGCGACGGCACTTAGGACTTGGCTGAAAATAGACCTGAGGACTCCACGTGGTCTGCACACGTTGGAAACTTCAGGCCCTAGCGAGTGGCGGTAAACGGCCGATGGGGTCACCAGCGAACGGGTGCACCCCACGTACCTATCTTTGAAGGAGAGGGTTCCCTCCACCACAGTCTTCGTTTGGGAGGATCTTCCATTCCAACAAGGTGGCCGATTTGCAATTCGCGGGAACGCCCTTGGTACAATTAGCCAATAGTGTTTGGCGATCTCCAAATTTTTCCTAAGACCGATCTTAGGAAAATCGAGGAGAATAGTTCTAAACAAATCCTCAAAGAGAAGACTTGTCAACGAAACCACGAGGAGGACAGTTCGAGCCTACCAATCAAGATCTCCAAGAGTTGAATTTCTATCGTCATACAGAGCCTAGCGTTCGAATCCAGCCGAGATCTTCCTTTTTTTCGTGCTAATTGAAACAGTTGTCCGATATTAATTTGGCAAGCAACATAACGAGATCGCGAGACGGCATTTCAACCCGTTAGAATTTCCTCAAAGTTCAATCGCGACGCGATAAATGTAACAGAGCTTAGATGTAGTGTAGACTCGTTACGGTCTTCTGGCAGCCAAACCCTACATGCTGACTTATTTCATATTCTGTACTCTCCATTTCATCTGTTTATTGTGAACTTTTAAAAACCTTTCTTTATTTTCCTCGGGTCACCCGAAACGAGGCACGCTTTAGCGCTTGATTTTAGAGAATCAGGCAACAGCGTATACGATTTGGTTGACAATTAGTCCATAGAGCACAAGACCAGGCTATGTACGCTGTTTACGACTTTCGAAGCCACATAGTTAATGTGATCTCGTCGGTCACTTCTCAAGGAAAGTCACCAATGTGTTTTTAAGAACCGAGGGAAGGGATTCCTCCACCAGCCACCTTGTCGTGGTGGACGTTTGTCCCTTTTTTGGGGTGCCTAATTCGCGGATCAAGGGTCCCGCCCGTAGTCGGACAAACTCCCAATCAAGGGGACACATCTTCTATGGCGACGAGTGATCACTTTCTGGCTTCGAAAGACCGTTAGTCGTTAAGCAGTCTCCGAACAAGACAACAAGTCGATGATCAATATTCAAACACATCATAACAAGTCTTTGAAGCATCGAACTAACAGGTTATTCTCAGCGACTGAACAAACTTTGCGAATAATCATTCACCGTTGAGTGGTTATTTGCTACATAATCGAATCGGACACAGTCATCTCGAGGATTGTATGGCATCGTCCAATCATTGGATCAACCGAGCCGAAGTCTGCCGAATTCATTGGTAAACTCGAGCCGGATATTTTGCACACGTTGGCCTTACAAACCAACACCCGTGTCCGGCACAACGATCCACGAGTATACGGATGGTGTTCGTAACTGCTATCACAATAGATATTAAACGCATTTTTTCTAACTTTTTAATTTTGCAATACTTTTAAAGGAATATCACATTTATGTTATCTTACGCGTTATAATTAATTGAGATATTTCACGCATGTTTCTTCTAGTCCACTTTTCATTTTGTCACACCAAGTATGTAGATACATCAAGTATTTTTCTTGTATATACATATGTATGAACAGTATAATTATTTTATTGTTAAATAAGTAGATATATATTTACGATGTGATGCATAAAATTTAGAATTATAAAACTATGTGGTGAGAAATCAATAACTGATGATGACTTATATCAAGAAATGTACGAAATTTAACTTTTTATGATAAAAGGAGCGAACAAAGGAAACATTTAAGTTTCCTTTTCCCACGCCTTCCTCTTTGCAGGAATATTCCATTGTAATAATTTCATTTAAATACGAGTGTAATATATACGCTATATGTAGCACCTGTGGCTCTCGTCCACAACGAGATAAAACTTTTTTAGAAGAGAAAAAGAAAATACCCGTTATTTTTTATGTCTTCTTCCAACCTCTGCACACTATTAATTCAAAGCGCAAGCAATGTGTGATACAAAGCGGTACATATTACGGATAAATGGCTTATTATTTCTTCACATCCTGATATCTTTCAGTTTTCAGAAAATACCGCATTTATTTATGCTTTATAATATGAATTATACAATTGAAAACAATACAAATCCTGAAATTAGATAAAAATATTCATTTTAGAGATATCATTGAAGAAATAGTAAAGGGTACATATAATACACAAATTATTATCATTTAATATACATATTTAATTATTTATAGTAATTCTGTTTGCATGTCATATAATATATTGTAAAATATAAAAATTTGCTCAGAACTTTAGGACAAAGCAATTTATAGCTAGAAATGTCTCGTTTATTATAAGCATTATTTCTTGCTATTTTTATTTCGGGATATTCTTCTTAAAATTTTACAATAGAACAAATTTTTCAATCAAATGAAGACATGAAATAAATTGAGAAATACCATGACAAAGCAAATTCAAAGTTATCTTAAGTAAGTAAATAACATGGAAGGGGCAATTCATTTAATTAACTTATAAATAAGTAAAGTATCAATTGCAAATTACCATAGTGCAGCAAGAAAGGAAAATGTGTCATAAATTGTACATAGCGCTGATAAATTATTCATCAACTATAATTCCCGTCAAATATAATTCCCGTCACAGTATAGTACAAAATCTATAAGAACTGTAGATCTGATGAAGTCATAAAAAAGGAGAAAGGTAACTTTGATCTTCTACAATTCAGATATAAAGAAAGTGGAACAAAGACAGAGAAAACGCTGAGAAATTACCATAAAATGAAGTTTCATGGGTTTCCATACACAGATTTTTTGCGCTAAAGGCGAGGGCAACGATGTAATTCAAAGGAGAATTCGAAATGTTAAACAGACTCAACGGAATGAAAATGAAAGAATACCAAAGGTAAAGGTACGGAATGGGTATATCCTTTATTTATTCGGGTGACGAATATAATTACGCAAAGCGAGTTAATCGCAAATGGCGCAACGCCACGTCCCATCGTTATCAATGAGGATATTTAACTTTGATTTGCCTTCCATTAACGACAAAAATTACTTTACATATTTCGAACCACTGATCGGAAAGAACAAGTATTTTCATATACTCCTTCGTTATTTCGACATGGCGCATTTAATTTTGGTGTTGCAATATTTAGAAGCTACAAATTTAAACGTGCAGTTTTGTGAAATATTTAATCACGAGAAAGAATGACGAACAAACACCTTATTTCCTAAATTTTAAAAAAGATTCAAAACTTTAACGAATTTCTACGTGAAAATCGACATCAACTTCAAAATGAAATAAAAGATATTACTTTCAATAATATTTTCGTTGCTTTTAAACTTGTATTACATTACACATCAGGTGAGTAATATGAAGAATATAAATATTTTATGTAGTTATACATGTACTAAAATTTAGAAGAATGACTAAAATTAAGTATTAGAAGATAATAAAATTATTTCTCTCATTTTCTATATCATATGTGTTACTTTGATACTATACAAATACAAATATAATTATTAATTAAGAGATTTCAATGTCATCTACATTATTCGAAAATTGTTAGACATAATTGATTATTTTTAATTATTTCGTTACTGTTTAGCATTTATGAGAAAAGCATAAACACTGGAAGTATATTTGATTGCATTTATTTAATCTGTCGCACGTTGCAGCTTTTAGAAAGATTATTAACAATTCTGATACTTTTGTTTGCTTTATTATCATTTCAGTAAACTTCGAATATTGATTATCCAAACATCGATTATCAAAATGTATCGGAATATCGATTGCACGTAAATTAATTTCGCATTGGTTGATCGTCGGTTACCTGAACATATGAATTGAAATTTCCATGTTATCATAAGCAAATCAAAGAGAAGAAGGATAAATATTTTCAAATACGTAAATTTAAAAAATGTAATAGTCAAGTGACTACGATTGGAAGTTCCAAACATCAATCAACTGTCAATCAGCTACTTGCTAGAATTTATGACCCTGAAGTAGTGGCTGGTAATGATCCAATCTACCATTTTCTTCATTAACGATGTCCGCTCTTGCCTCTGAGTAATAAATTAGCATAATCTAACCATGCGGAATTTACCAGATGATGTAACTTACTTGACACGAATCTGTTACCAAATTAAAATTACAATGTTATATGTATATAATTTCACTTGTTATACATTGTGCATAAACTTTTATATGTCTAAATAGCGTGCTATTCTATTGCATCATTTTACACAGTAACGCTGACGCTTTACTGGCTGGTGGCGCTAGTGTGTTGTGATATCTCTGTCAACTGTTAGAGGCACTTTCTTATTATTTTTAATAAAAATATGGTTACTCGTTGTATAGTAGATGGCAATACCTTTGTGCACATTATATGTAATCGTTAATTTAATCATTGCCAACTCTGGATTCACACGAAAAATTTTCATTTATTCGAATTAATACAGAATACAGTGCCGTAATATGACGTACAGTGCAAACTATGTGAAAGTTAAAAATTTCAATATAATTTTTTGTGTATATCTACATTTAACAGTTAAACTATAATTATTTATATTTTAAGAGGGTATTAAAATTAAAATAGACCGTGTACGTATAATATATCAAAACGGAATATCTTCCTTTTGACATCTTCGAAGTTTTATTAGGGTTGAATATTTCTCCACAATGTCTTACCATCTATGCAAAGTACAATAAAATATTTTAATTAAACGTTATTGCGTTTCATAACAGATATCGAAGAAAGTAGGAGCTTAACGTAACGTTCAATTTGAAGCAGTCTAGTATAGAAGCTTTTAGATCTTAGAAAACATCTGCTTCAAAATTTGCTACACGTCAAGTAATTGATCTTCCTCAGCCATTTAACTTAAAGTGAACAAGGGTAGCAGTTACAGAGAAAAGAGTTCATGAACACTTTAAATGTTTCTATCCATATATAATGTAAGATATTAAGTAGAATATTTTATGCATATAATCTCATATATAATCTCAATTTATATGTATATGATTACATATATGTTCGTCAGAAATTATAGTGTGCGTGGGTTTCACTATGAACATTTGCTGTGTGAAAATTTTTCTATGGTCACTTATGGCATTCATGAATTTTTTTGCGAACATTTACCATACGTATGAACTTTCCTTGGGATATTCGTGGTATGTGTCGACTTTTCCATGTGTACTCTCACTGTGTGAAATTTTCAGTGAACATTCGCAGTATGCACACGCTTGTGGGTTATTCGCATGGGTAAATCTGTGCACTAAAGGAGACATTAACATTCCCCATATAAAAATCCGATAGAACAGATTTTGAAATGTCTCCGTGGATTGATTCAGATGTGAGTAGCTCAGTTTAAAGCTCAATTTATATTTTCTCGCTAGCATCGTTTGCTATTGTCAAAGTTTGTTGCGGCCCTAGGACCGCAATGACCCAAGTCAAGTGGAGGACTGTTTTATGTCCTTATTGCCAGCGTCCCTTCATTGTATACACCCTTCATCACCTAGTTACCACTTGGGCAAACCGTAACAAGGACCAATATATCATCCTTAAGACGATAGACACAAGGACCCAAATTATTTAAGCTTGCACCACCACAGAATGACACACATCCACCCCTTATATCTTATACCGACGAGTCAGTAGACGGACGAAACTTATAAAACCACCGGCAGAGCAGTCACGAGAGAGTTCTCCTAAAAATCTCACGGAAGCTGGTCAATTATCACGACCAGACTATCATTCAGGACCCTCCATCATCTCAGCGCAGGAGACAGTCACACATCAGAACTTTGTAGTTCAATCATAACTAGGCCTAGCTCTATTAATTTAGAGTAGGCCGCATCTGCGTGAACGGGCCTTACAACCCCGAGTTGGAGTGTTCGGGACTCAACAAAGTTCCTTTTTCATGGTTCCTGCGAAGTAATTGTAAGTTACGTGCCAGCGCTTTCAATGGTAGTTGTACAAAATCCAACACTGACTTGCTCTATGCTGGCTAATTTATAGAAGTTTTTCGATAACTGAGACGAATCTGCGACACTCCTGTCCACTTTTTAAAAGTATTTAATTAAGAAACGAAACCCAAAATAAAATTGAAACTTTTCATAATTCTATTTTTAATTTGAAAGTATCAAAGGTAGTAAGTAAAAAAACAAAGTTAATTTAAAATAGTTTTTCAAATTTGTTTTTCCGTTTATTCCTTCTTGATCCCATTCTATTATATCGGAATTTAAATATAACGATTAATTTAGAGAATATGAAGTGACCTTTAACTGGATTTAAAGAATTTAATAAAAACATATTTGCCGTAACAATAACGTATTCTACTTAAAGAACAAGCAGAAATTTCTTCTCCACTTATTCTCGTAGCTTTAATTATTATTTCAAATAGCACATATCGACGTATGATACCCTGTATGTATCCAAAATCAATAAATAAGGTACCTTTAATCAGCGTAATAGAAACTTCCATTAATTCTTTTGATATAAAATAAAATACAAGTTCACTACTATGTTGTAAAATATAAATAATTTTACTATAGCACAGCGTACATTTGTTTAGTTTGTCACAGCAGCAGCCGATTAAGTAACACATCTGTGTGATTCAAATCGAATAGGCTGTATATTTTTGTTGTTTTGCTAGACAAGTGGAATTCGGTTATCTTCTCTTCGATCTCTTCTTGGTTCTTGCTATAGCTTTGGACTTGGATCGTATTGCAACTATTTCCTAATATGTACTTTATTCGATTGATTCCTTGAATTCCAGTTTATTTCTGTTTAGATATAAGGTTTTTGGTTATTTAGTAATTCAAGTCTCCTTACTATTACACCTGTAACACTTTAATTTCCTTGAAGGGAAACCTACCCTTGGTTAGGGATGACAGACAAAATCGGGAAAACCTCGAAAACAATCTGTTATGTCACCCGTTAGATATATAACTGACCGTTCTCGAACAAATCTTCGTATCATCGAAGTTTATGACCGGGTCCTTGCTATTGGGATAAAAACTTGAAAAAACGGTATAGGATTGGCATTCACAGTAAAGTGACATTATTATGGCAATACAGATCGTTACTCGACCAGCGATTATGCCGTACCGTTTCGATACACTCGTATATACTTGTGCTCGAAGTTTCTAGAAGCGTTTCTCGGAATCGTTTGTTCTTCAATCGCTACTGATTATTTAATAATAACATTCTGACAATCCACTTTAGCACCCTTCGGAACACACATCAATCGCGCCGACAGTCATTCGATCCTCTACTTCGCCATTTATACATCTGCCAGTTGTTACGCAAATGCTCGATCCATTCGCCCACACTGAACGGTTAATTTTAAGAAATAATTAGCAAGAACTCACCACTTAGAAACTACGGTTCAATGCCAACATACTAATGTGATACTAAATCTTATACCACAAAAATTACAAACATCTCTGATCCCGTCATAGATACTTCACTCGACTCGCATTTTCAGAATGCGACAAAATTATTTTAAATATTTTTAATATCTAGAAACTTCGTGCGATCAATCAGAGATTAGGAATTACATTTATCTTATTTCTTTCAATAAAATACAATAACGCGGTATTTACTACAATAAAATAAAGTAGCAAACGGAGGAGCCGAATTGGTAGAAATAATTCTGGGAAAGAGAGATAATAGAATAGGTAGACAAAGGTAGAATTGGAGAAAGTAACGAAACGGAAAATTAAGACGAAGGCAGCATGTGTGTGCCTTCGAGGGTGTGCCAGCACGAAGGAAAGATCCTAGACTACAGCGAGACAAAAGACCGGGAAGCTAAAGGCATCTTAAAAAGAAAGAGTTTAGGCAACGGAAGGGAATTTTTAGGGGACCTCGTTGAACCGGATGTGGTGGTGGTGGCGCAACACCTACGGTTCAATGGCGGATGTTTGCACGATTTCAATGACCCATGATACAAGGTCGCTTGATATTAAATAAAATTGCGAAAGGACTACTCTGTCATGGTAGAAGATGCTCATACAGTTTATTGGGATAAACAGTGACAGTGAGCAATAAAGGTTTACGAAGATGGAACCACCAAATAGGAAACATTCGTGTAATGTATAAATGTGACGCTTCATTTCAGTGTAGGATCAGAAAAACACAGGCCATAATTATTTTTCGACGACATCTGAATGCAGATGGTCATTCACATACTCTTGTTTCCAATATAATTCTAATTGTTATAACAATTTGCAAAATATCTTTTTGGATAAATTGTGAATGAGAATTTGAAAGTTATAAAAAGAGGAGAAAAAAAAAATAAAGAGTGAGAAAAATATCACGTAACCGTGTACTAAGAACGATTTTAATCTTTTAAAGAAATTTTGTTATGCTAGAGATGAAAAAGCGTTAAAATATGGAAGTAACAATGTTAATATGTATTAATATGTTAATTATTACATTTAACCAGGCTGTTACGTCGTGAAACAAGGAAGATTCCGTACGGTCTTCCAACAGCCAGGTCTTGGGGTCAAACAATTCGGCATCGGAATTTCCCGCTCCATGCCTTCAGCAAGTTTGAATGCTTTACCTTTTTTTCTTTGACTTCTCGTGTCGCGGAACACGAGAATTCTGTAAATCCCTAATTTAACGAAATTAGGCGACGGCTCTTGAGACTTGGCTGACAATAAGCCTGAGGGCACCACGTGGTCCGCACGCGTTGGAAGCCTCAGAGCCTCGCTAGGAGTCATAAACGACCGATGGGGTCACCAGCACGCGGGTGGACCCCACGTACCCCACCTTGGAAGAGAGGGTTTCCTCCACTACCGTTTACTTTTTGGGGGAACCATCCGTTTCTCCAAGGTCACTGATTCGCGTACCAAGGGAACGCCCTTGGTAAAAAACAGCCAATTACATTTGGCCAGCTCCCGATTTTTCCTAAGGCCGATCTTAGGAAGATCGAGGAGCTCACTTCCTTTCGACACGTCAGAGGCACCAGTTCTATTGAAACCGTTCCAATACGCAGAGACACCAGTTCCCTAAAAATCAACGAGATGCCACGTTTGCTTCGAAACGTCGAACACACGACTCCTTTACGCTCGTGAAACTTAAACAGTTGCCCAAGATTAATTTGGCGGGCAACATTGCAAGGCCGCGAGACGGATTTACGACCCGTCCGAATCCCAACAGCATTCAATCGCAACGCAACCAAACACAGGCATATGCTATCATATTACTGCAGTCTCTCAAATTTAATATTATATAAATTGCAGTTACTCCTTCATTAGTGATTACGGTTAACAGAAATTTTCGGAGCAAATCTTTTTTATAGAGTCGTTTAAAACATTCCATCATATTGCTTTGAAAAGCTTTGACCTCACTAATAGCGTTTTCTCTTGACAACCGTTTTTCGTTTGTCGTTCTCTAACATCTGGTATAAAATAATTCTCAAATCAAGGAATGGAGTTCTAGTTATCTAAGCATTCTTTTGAGTCATGTTTATAAATGGCATAGCTCTCACGTTAATATGTTTGAAGCTTTTTGCTTTTACCAATTATTAAATATGGTAACCGATGTGACCCTGCAGAATTAACACAAATGAGCATCGTAATGCTTGTTCTTGGCAGTACTATCCAGGCTAAATCAATTTCATCAGCATTATAAATTTTCTTCAAATTATGTCGTTCTTCGATTAAAAAATTGTGAAATTCCTGTTTCAAATTTTCGACAGCTGTAGTATCTCCGAAGAGTCTTTCTCCTCTAATATCTAGCTTTCGGATGCAATGACGGGACTTAAATTTTCCAAGCTAATCATCGCTGACTTTAAAACTTGGATCTCCCTTCAATTCGTCAATAAATTCTCGAGTTTTTTCACATAAAATTGTCTCGCATACAGGAATTGCTGCATTTCTACGATACAGAAATCATTGAAACAGTGCACTGTTCAATTTGTTTCCAACCAGTAAGGTCTTTCAACTTGTTGAAATATTTTCATACTTTTTTCATTTGATTTACATAGTATTCAATATCACCTTTCGATTGTATTATGTCGGTCATATTACGATATAACGTTACGCGTGATATAACACTTTCCTACTGAATCATTGCGATAGATTTTGTTTTATACAGATAAGTATTATTTACGTTTACACGCAATGCTGTAGTAGAAATACTGTTCGTATAATAGAAGGATCAAGCAATAGGGTATTCGTGTAATACAAAATTCACTTGACAGAGATTCTTAAAATGGAGGTTTTACCATATACGATACACTGATTTAAAGTGTTTATTGAAAGCATACTGATATTTCATATGAATAAATCGCATTCAAAAGCTGATACATTAAAGAAAAATATTGCCGAAATATCGATGAACTATTACATTGGAATTGTGAAAATTTGCTATTCCGAAACAATAAAATGTATTTCAATATAGAAGAGACAGAATGCTACGTATAGTTATATCGGTCCAAAGGAACAATAAATTGTATGTAGAATAATGTAATATAATTAGAAACCGTTTCCAATAGGGAATTCTGCGAGCAGAGTTAGAATTATTATTACCAATACGGTAATTGTTATCGAGTCGAATATTTACTGGGAACATATAATAGTTGGCGGTAGGTTTTTAATCGGCCATAAATGATCTCAGATTCAAAATTCGCAAACAAACAGCAATCACGGTTATTAAATATTTACTGTAGTTTTCGTAACTATTAAATAGCGACCACAAAGCAGACACTGACTTCAAACGGTGACTCGAGTATTCCAAGTCGAGATAGTTGCAATCCGTGTGCGAAGAGACGCTAAGCATCGAACTCGCTTTCCCAGAGCGAAGCATCCTCATTTCACTATGTGAATAATGCACGTGCCTATTGACACGCCAAGTCGCCTACTCTCTGCCTCGCTTCAGATAAAGCATTCAAACTTCATGAATGAACAAGAAGTGTTTCTTTCCTAGCTTAACCAAAATCTGATATTCCTGCCAATTGAGCGCATTTAGCGATTGCCGCTGCCAATTGGCTCGTCTAGCCTGAAGATTCTGAAGTAAGTACGAAGCAGTAAGTAGTTATATTCCTTCTTCCCAGGTACAATTTTTGTTTCTAAATTTCAAGACATCGACATTTCCCGTATATTAACCTGTTTTGTTGTGTATATAAAAAAGAAAAAAAATTCATCGACCCATTACACCAGAAATTTTAGATAGTCTCAAGCAGCAGATAAATTCGATTCGACGAAAAATAATTTGGAAATTCAAGATTTTTTGTTTTTTTTTCCACGAAATTTCCTTGTTCCGCGACAAATATTTGGATTCAGAGAAAGAATTTTATACACCTGAAAATCGTATCTAGAAGAAAATATTTCTTATCTTATATTTGGTAATGACTTAAACGAATTATTTTGAACATTTGCTGGAGAATGAACGAGATTTACGAGAAAGACAAAACGAAATAAGTTTCCCAATCTCTTTCTGGTTATTGCGATCTTTCATTCAAGGTTATTTGAAAATTACGGTATTACAAGTTGTTGAATTCATCTTGATGTATACCACAATGTTGAATTATAAAAAACACATACTAAAATACAAAGTATGTCTATAACCATGAAAATTCGGAAAAAGATGACCTAGAGGGTAAATGACGTGTATCCTAACATTTTTCGATTTGAAATAGAATGATCTTTTGTGACAAGATCCTTGGTACGGATAAACGAAAAAAAGTATAGAGAAATACGAGGTACAGAAATACCCTGAGTAGAAAAAGAATACTGACATAGCTGAAGAATAAAATGAATGACTAGTTTCTGAAATGACTGAAGTGTAATAAATTCTTACGTATATTTCATAATGTACTCGATAATGTATTATAGTGGAAATACTTCATGCATGCATATTATTGTACAAACTGATTGACACGATGTAGTTGCGTAAATAAACTATAGTACCATTAACATCAGGTACCGAGGGGTTGATAGCAAACCTATGAAAAATTGAATGCCTTTAAATTTCTAACGACATTTTCCAATAATTCCGATGATCTATCGGAAATAATCGTTATCTCTGTTGAATCGGTCATAAGGAAACAATAACTTCGCCATTATACCCTATCGACTTAACAGCAATGAATTCAGTCATGTGGAATAGCATGTATAATATCAAGGTTTTTGTTAAATGGAGATATGCTTTATACACGTACAAGTAGGATGTTTTACGTAAATATTGTCGTTTCTTTTGATTCTTGAGAACGTAGAGCACTCCGAATATTTATACGAATTTGGTGCAATTGGAACAAATGTAAATGATACTTGACAATAAGATAATGAAAAAAATTGAGATGCAATAGAGTAATGGGATTTTATAATCGATGCAATAATAAATAAAGGTACTGAATAAAATTCAGTAAAATTACCGTGTAAAATTTTTAATCAAAATTTAAAGGAGAAGGTTTGATAGCCTGAAACGGAAATTTTAAACCTGAAAATTGATAAATTCATATATCTCTATATATCCACTATATGTATGCCTATAGAAAGTTATAACTAAATAACAACATAATTATAAATAAATTACTCGAGGATAATACCAATTCTACCAACTAGAACAATGGTTACGATTCTCAGTTCTGGACTTTCTGCTACGCTAACCTCAAATACATAACAATTATCTGCTTTGATATCTCTTAATCTTCGACTAATCGATTGTTACACAAGGATCCTTCCATTCATCGTTAACGGCATATTCGTTTTCTTTCTTTTCTTTTTCTCATTATTACTGTACCATTTTTACTCCATGCAGATAATTTTGCAACATATTCAGGTACTGCCATCCAAAACCACAAATAGTTTATACTAAATGTTGTTTATTTGCACAACCATAATTTCAGTAAATATTCCTCATTTATTTGATACAAATATTCTCACCTTTGGATATATGTAAGTACCTTTTTGTAACATTCGTTTAGACAAAGTGTCGTACCCCGAGCGTAAAAAAGATTATTTAATAATAGAGGAAATTTGAAAATGTAAAAGAGTGTACATCATTTATCAGATAGGAAATATGAATTGAAATTTATTTTTCATACTCGTTATATTCATCGTAGGTCAGATAAAAGATGAGAAAAGGATTACGTAAAGCGATACGACGTGTAAATAAAATAATAAAACTGTCTTTAAACGAATTAACACTTTTATCGTTCGAAAATGAAATTGTCCGAAACCTATTAATAAGAGACAGCGGAGTTTCGTCGCGCGATGCAAGTCTCGAAGCAAATAGATTGTGAAGAAAGGATTCGCAACATTTGCGATTCTCCATGTTGAAATATTTCTACTCTTCCGAAAAGCTGAAGAATCCCGGTGCTTTTGTTGCGCTCCCCATCTCTATGAATCGTCCCGTACATTAGAAAAGAGGAGGGGAACGCTGGAGAAAGAGAAGACTTCGTCTTTGACGACAAACATCGCGTTCCACTCCGAAAGCTTTCACCCGTTTTCGTGGCTTTCCGCACGAATCTGTGTACACTGAGCTGCATTCTTGGTATGCATGCATCCTCCTCTGTGCATCGCGGTTTCACCATTCCCCACCTATCGAAGGAAGATCATATACACAAGCAGGAACTTATCCTTGATGCAGGAAGCAAACGAAAAATCGGTAAGCCGCCAGCAACCGAGCGAGGCAGGGTGGTCGTATCATCTTGATAAAGGAAAGATACATCGACATCGGGAAGATAGTCGTGGGTTGAGAAAACGGAGAAACGATACCGTTGTCACCGCTTGTGGCACAAGATATCTAATTTTAACACAGGTGTATCCTTTGCCTTTTATCGCGATTTATGCTCTGTTAAATCAAGATATACGATAAACAAGGAAGGGATAAAGAACAAGGAAGAACGATCACATTCGTCTCCAAAAATGCAAGCTCAATAGATATTGCGAAATACTTCTAATTTAAAACTTGTTTATTGACTATCATAATTACAGAAATTTGTATACTTTTCAACATTTCATCTCGAATTTTGTCACATTTAAAAGTAATGTTGATATGAGTCTAATAAGAGTATAAAATAATAGCATAGATTTCTTAAATAGACTGTTCCGTCCCGGAGAGCGTGTTTATAACATAATTTTATTCTAAGGCTTACACTTTTGCCAGACCTAACGGTCTATTTTATATTTTATACCGCGACTGCAATTCCGGAGGTTCAATGTGCCTCAACGCCGTTCTAGCGGATTAAGCGTACAAAGGTAAAGCGAAATTTAGGTATTTTACTAGAAACCAGACGCGACAGATGGGACCCACTTGTGACAGACCCAACAAGCGACGGACGGACGACACTTATAAATCACGTCATCGACAATCAGAAATCGGCTCCTTGACAGTTTCCTACTCCTTAGCCAAAGGTCCTTATGTCACACCCTCTGTCCAATTAAAACTCTTTACCTTTCCACCACCAACATCTATTTTACCCAATCAGAACTAAACTAGACAAAACTCCGGACCGAACACGACGAGACAGGACTTACAGCAAAATCGACGAGTCAGTTCGTCTTCGGCACCAATCCTTCACACATCTAAATTGCACATACAAACGCGTGTTCGAAACGGTACTCCGTTAACGTCCCAATATAACTATTCTACACTTTTCACTAAATAAACACTCTCTTTGACCACACACATTTTGGATCCTTATTATTTCAACTAGTCACGCAATATTAAATTGGCGCGTGATAAGCGTTCTTGGAAATCGAAGAGATTCGATACCGTAGGACGCTACATAGACTATACAAACTAAAATAATAGTGTAGAATAAATGTTCGATGTAATATTATACTCTACAATACGTATGATATAATTCAGAAGTTGCGTACTTGCATGATTACACGCTTTATATCTTATTTCATCTCAGAACTATGTTACAGTATAAGAAACAATATTGATATTTTTAATACAGAATAGTAGCTATTTATCTTGAAACGGAAAAAATTTTATCGAATAACATATTAACTATTTTGATCTATAACTTTCTGCCATCACATTTCAAGTTACATAATTTCAATTAGCATGCAATTTGCGCTGAAAAACGAGCGAGCTCCATTTAGCGTAGAACTCTAGCATTACTTATTGGCCAACCTGATATTGTAGAAGAACTAAATGATTCCGCTGTAGTAATTATAAGTTCTCAGTCTTCGGATGAAAATAGAAAATTGTAACCAGACATAAATTCTTTGCCCCATAGACAATGAAAATTCAAATTATGAAAAAATAATATCACTTACAACAGTTCATTTTTCGAACTTGAATGATTTTTCGAGACGTTTAAAACTCATATCTTTTAATTAATCGTTTTTTCAATTAATCCGAGAGTACAACTAAATTTCATAGACATTTTTTTGATAAATTAACCTTCATTTAAGAAATTATTAATATCGTTTTTTCCAAATATTGTAAAACTCTTTATTTCTGTACATTGTACAGTAAATAACATAATGTAATAGAAATTAATTTAATTATTGTATCCGTATTTTGCAAACAATATTTAATAATAATAAATAATTAATTTTACTTCGTCCGATATGTTTACATTTAGTAGAAAAACTGCAAAAGAAATCTTCTTTTGTGTAGAATTGCGTTTATATAAAATCACCATTTTGCGAAGAATTTTGCTTTCACAGTTTTCTATGTGCAAATTAACTACGTGTATGAATAACTATTCTAAAATTTATATAAATACCTAAACAAAATTACGTATGCTTTTTGATGTTATTAAGATACCGTATTCTGTGAAATCTTCAATCCCAGCGAACTAGTTATAAATCGTTTTAGTTAATGTGATAATTCGTTTATCTTGAAATATTAAGAAAATAAAAGAGCTTTACAGAAACAAATTGGAGTTTATGACACAAATCATTCTCTTTTAAAATTACTAGTGTATGCGGTGAAATAGAATACGAGGTTTTGTTAAGAAAAAGCAACTCGTGTAGAAACCATTTTTTATGGAATTTTAATTAGATCAGAGGTACCAAATTTAGATACTGCACAATGTTTATATCCTGTATATATCATATGGTGTGTAGTATACCTTTGTATAATTAGATAAATAAATTAATATATAAAATTACATTAAATGTATCTTCATATAGAAGTAAAATAAAGTCTGAAAAATATTATTTATGCAATACAATAAATATATAATTACTGTATGCACGATAGAAATCAATGTATATCAGCTCGTTACAATATAATAGTATAATTATGTATATATTAATATATTACGTATAAAAGTAAAGGTGAATTTTGGAACGAGGAAAAGGAAGATGATGATTTGACCTCCTTTTAAGATATCACATACGATCGTGCTGCGACTAAACTTGCGCAACCGATAACCAGCTCGCCATTACGAACAGATTTCCTTTTCTTTCATCCTTTTTTAGTAGCCCGGGCACGTCTCTCTATCTCAGGAATTTCTTTCTACCACTCTCTTCCGTTGAATTTACAGCTGACGCCGATATGTGTTCCGTCCGTGGAGGTAACCGCGCTTGCACCCATCTTCCTGAACCACCGGAAGATTATGAGTATAGCTCCTCCAACGATTTTCGAAGTATGCAAGAAATAATGCACGGCTTAAGGAAAGAGGAAGAAATAATAAAGATAATGACAAAATATCGCTGCGAATTATACAGTTGCTAAAATCGAAATGTACACATACCTTTACATATATTGAATGGATCGCTACCTATACAAGGAATACTTCTTTTGTATATATATTTCAAAGGAGTACGCTCATAATTGCACTTCCTAACTCACCGATATTATCATCCTGATCCACATCGATGTTATTATTCGCAATAGAAAATAATAGTTGAATGGTCTCAAGGGAATATGTTTTCAGATTATCAATTTCTTCGTATACGCATATACACGCAAAGGCGATTCAAAAATTAAATTTGTTTCTTGAAATAAAATTGCATACTTTTTAATACATTCTCTTTCAATGTACGATATTCCTTCTGTAAGAAGGTATTAATCTTTTTATATTATAAAGTGACTAGTATAGAAAATAATTTGGGCAACTTGTCGATAGTTCTTTAACATGTAGAAACGAAGATTGTAAACCAACTTCTCCTGTACATATAAGTAACGGTTTACTTTAATTTTCGAGATATTTGCAGAAAACATGCACTCTTACGGCAATGTGTACGTTACCATAAGCTTGTCACTTACCTACTATTGCTTATGAACATCGTATATGACGGGTGAACTCGATAGAAAGGTATCTATGGATTTTAACGGGATACCATAAAATTCCAAGACTCATTGGTGAGTATGATAATATTTATGTTAATTACAATGTTTGTAATTACAACGTTTTCAATTACAGCTTCTCAAATGAATCTAATCGAAGCTTTGACTAAATTAAATATTCCATCTTGTATTCGTTTGACGCGTGAAATACAGTAGGCAAAGCACGATGGTATAATGTCAAAAGTTCTTTAGAAATAACTCGGAAACTAAAAGTAAACCACCTCTATGTGCAAAAGAAGAAATTAGATGAAATTATTATTTCTACGAGACGTTAAAAAAAATTCGGAATCTGAGGATCAAGTGTTCATCGTGTACATTATCGATAATTTTATTTAATTTCCACGCAGAAGCTTCAACCGCGATAGCTGATGCAAAGGAATGTATTCTTCCTGGATATAGAAAAAAATTGTACGATCGATGCGGTATATTATACGATGAAGGATAGTCATGATTATGTACAGTATATTTCGAAAATATCGTAACCCAAATGGAAGTCACATTGAGTATTTAATATAAACAACAGCATCCATTAGCAAGAACAATACAAAATTTGGTAACCTTTCATTAGAGTGTCGGTATCAAAATAGCTCTTAAATTAATTATTTCTTACGAAATGTGACAAGTTGTATTGCTTAATTCGTTTGAAAAATATACAGTTTTATTTGAAAGAAACGAATTCGACTTTCGGGTTCGTTTATCTATACGTAAAAAGGAATAATATAATATGCATTCTTCGAAACCGTCCAACTTCTGCTACAAACATTTTCCTCTGTGGATAATAATATTGACGAAAACCAAGATGATAATATCAGGTGACTCTCCTTGTGCAACTGAGATGGGGTTTTTCAAAACAGTTTTTAATGAGATTTCGTGCGATGAAAAGAGCCATCATACTAAACCAACAGAGAGTGAGACAAAGGAGTACGGAACGATATATAGTCCTCGCGTAATAGTAGTTGTAATGGAAAGATATAGGAGGTTTGCGAAAAGTTCGAGTGTGGCATGCCATTACTCACTCTAGCATATAAAAGTAGAACTAACATCGCGAAGCCTTAACTCAGGAAACACAATCATCTGCGCGCGTAATATTATGCTTAACCTAAAATCTTCTTCCACGTTAGTTTTCCATTCGTAGAAGTCATAAAGTTTATCTCAGAATATCCCAGAACATCGTGTATAAAATTACTTACCAATTATGTTACATTTGTGATACTTAATTTGATCATTTCCAATTGTATTTAATTGGACCTTCTTTTATTCCTTTAGGCAGCTGAACTCTTTAATATTCCCAAAATTCTTGACAAATATTCAATAATGGCTAGGCGTGCTGGTAAGCTTAGCTATTGAAAGCAGAGATAGCAAGTATTTAATTCGAAAAATCCTGTTCGAAAGACGTCAAGGTACAGTTACAGAGCTTTCGTCTTAATTTTCCGTGCAATGGAGCATCGCGCACCTCAATTACAGCCGACCTGCCTGAAATTCAGGGCCTGACCCTTTTTTGACGCCCACCGTGGTCACTCGTTTACCTACACACTGCAGCGATTTTCCTCTCTCTGTCACTTTTCCAGATGGCTGGTTTAGGATTAAACCGACCGGTCATTAGTTCTACCTTCAACCCTCGAAGTTTCGATCAGAAAAATATAAATCAGAAGTTGAAATTAAGAAATTTTTATCAGAAATTACTTTGCACAATTTGCTTCTAATTATCACGAATAAATTATTACTCGTTAAATATTCTTCATTATATTGTCACTGTTATTACTATTGGTCCAGTTTCCTTAATGCGACGATACATACGAGTTTGAATTCCTCTCGAATGTGAATTCTTTTAAATAATACGCTGTTTTTGATTAACACCGTAATTTAGTAATAACATTTTCTAACATTTACTATTCAAATTTGTATGTATACTTTTAATATTGCTTTTCAAAATATAAAGACCGTGGCGAATAATGTGAACCTATAAATATACGAGGAATTATATTTTGACCTTCTGGAACTTAGTATAACGAATATTTATTATTAAATCGCAATATATGTTACATTTTCGAGTCATTATAACCATTTAATAACAGTATTAGTGTTAACGCATTCCGATTTAATCTTTTTTATTCCGTGTTAATACTGGCCAACCGTATTTACTAACTTTATGCAGATATTCGCATTTATAAAATGCCAAGTTCTTTATAATTTTGACCATGGCATGTTACTGGACAATATAATGATATATTAAGTCGATAATTAAAGAAGAGAGGAATTTTTGATTTCTGTAAAAGAGTTCGGTTTTCAAGTGGAAATACTGAACGGTCTGTGAAAGTGACGCGTCACTTTATCGACATAAAATTATCGGCACATTAAACGTATCAGTCTGATACCGACCCAAAGCACGCACTGAAAGTCGTTGAACAATCTCTGAAGGTAGAAGTAGTTACTAGAGGACTAGAAATGGGACTTGAATCCCTTTTAGGCTATGGAATTGATATTGAGCATATAATGCTGAAAATCTAAAATATTTCAATGAATAATATAATGCAACAGGGAATTTATACTAGATGTTTATCGTCAATAGGTCGTCCTCAATTGGTGACGGTTAATGACGAACCAAATTGCTTGAGGAAGGTTATGATTATAGTGGACTGTATTTTACTTAGTAGTTTCGGATAACTCTTCTGAACTGTTCGAACGATATTGACACTGTCCTGATCTGTTGGTGGTTATATAATGTTCGACTGTCTGCTGATTGGTTGGTATGATGTTGGGGGTGTGTGTTAACTTCAGCGTCCTTCGGTGGTGGTGGTTGTTTAAACAATCTAGATAATTGTGCTTGGCGTCTTGAAGGGTGATATATAGTTGTTTGTTACGGATTACCTAAGTGGTGGCTTAGGTGCCAAAGAAATCAAGGGGCGCTGACAGTAAGGATATAAACAGCCTTCTACTTGGGACATTGCGGTCCTAGGGCCGCATCACTGGTACTTGTGAAACTTCAGAGCCTTCACACGGTCTATTCTAAACAAAGGGCCGAACGAAATACCGGGACGACATTTCAAGGATTAACACTAGACATACTATCCACATGGTATTTGTATAATACAACGCAGAGCCACAGTAGAGCGATTATTAAATCAAGGAGTAAAATAATGGCGAAACTACGGGAAAATAGGAACGCAGTTATTCAAAGTGGTATTTAATCCAAATTAATATTTGAAAAGAATAAATTCCATTATTATTATTATAATTCCTCGTACTGGTTAAGTTAATGCAAAATTCCATTGCATTTTCGAAATATCCAAGATAAGTTGAGTTAAAAAGAATTTATATATAATGTCCCCAAATTATTGTAAAGAGTGTTCGTGATAATAAATTCATAAATGAAGGAAATTCATTAACGATCATTTCCTCTAGCCGCTGTACAATTCCTACGAATACATTGGTTCAACGTACATTAAATTACTGAACCTCTGAAAAGAAATATTAGCTTTAATGCTTAGGTAAGATATATCCAATTTACCATCACGCAGCCGCGCGCGAGGGCAAAAACGGCAGCCACATTTTTCGCCGGCTAGTACATTGAAAATTCCATCGTAAGGGGAAACTTGTGCAGAAGTAGTCATATTTCGAAGCTTGTTTCGCTCGATCGTTCTCGAAAAATGAGTGCCCATACTCCGAAAAGACCGTGCAATTTTCGGAGGTCGGGAAAGAGACGAAAAGAAAACGGTGAAAAGAGCGGAAGCTCGGGGAAAAGCACGGAAGGGCCGAAGATATGAAATAAGGCAAAAGAGACGGGGGTTAAGCGAGTAGGACAGGAAAAGATTGGCGAAGCAAACGAGCGAATACGAGAAAAATGGAGAAAGAAGGAGCTGCTGCTGCAACGGAAATGGCTGTACAGAAACGAAACGTACGACTTCTGCGTACGACATTCGAATTACTGCGCACCAATAACGATATTTATGAAACGCGCTTTCGTTCCGTTTCGAGTGATGAAGTATCTAGCAGCCTCTAGGCCCCTGCCTGAAAGCGTCACAGCTACACTTCAAAGCACTTAGACCCGACCTATACGTACACCCCACCCAACATTCACAGTGCCTAGTGTACAGATATTATGCAAAAGCGTGCACTGCACCTCAGATTTTATGGAATAATTGCAACTAATTGTATCACTTTTTATCTTTCAATATTCCAATAGCTTTTACATTCTATAAAATTGTTTATTTGTAATTAGTAATTTTTCTTATTTACTTAAGAATTGTATTTAATAGTTCTTCTTATTTATTCGATTCTCAAACGATTAAGAAGAGATAAATAAAAACTTTGCGTAATCATTTATATATTTGTTCTCATACTATGTGTAATTGTAAGGAAACAATGTTTAGATGGAATTGAAAATTTTAGAAAATGGTGTTCAGTATTTTTAGTTATTCATGTAACGATTACAATTTTGCATATTCATTTACATATTCATTCTCATATTGTGAAAATTTCTTTATACAATCGTGTCGAGTTCCTTTCCTTATTTATTTGTTAATTAAATAGTTAAAACGTAAGTACAAGCTTGTTGAAATATTTATGGAGGAACTGATTCATTAAAATTGTCATTTTGAAGACATTTACGTATATACTTTATAAAATGTAAAATTCCTTCTATAAACATATTCTGTACTTCATTTATATATAGTACGCGTGCACTTAACTCTGGCTAAAGCGGTTAGACCATCAGTATATTAGCGTATTCGATGGATATCCAAAGTCGATTTTCTTGACAACGAAACTTCGAGGGAAAAAATTTTATTCTTTATTTTCAATTTAATTTTTCATGTGGAATCACCCTCTCCTTGATTCTATCGCCGATACTCGCGTATCAATGGTTTATCGATATAAGCCATAGCTAAATACACACGCACTCGATGAATGTTCAAAATCGAAAACGAAGCTTCGAATGAAAAGATTTTATTCCTTTCTTTCGATTCGTTTCTGCTTGTAGAATCACCCTCTTCCCGGTTGTACTACCCCGTTGTTAGAACAATCTATATAAGAATATAATTATGTATAAATGGTATATGATTATATTTGTGGTGGCCGACTTGCCCTCATCATCAGAGAAATTCAAGGAAGTTCGAGGTTTCTTTTAGTACTGACTGCCAGTCAGCCCCCTGCTTCCTAGATATGGGATATCCTCATCTGCCATTGATATCACGCGCCTGAAACATGGGTCAGGCAGGTAGCCTTATTAACGAACCCACTAACAGGCCCAGAACGAAAGACACACCCCTTTCTTTTAAAGGCTGATAAAGAGTTGCCTCCCTTCTTCGTTCAGAAAGGTGGTTTCATAATATTTAAGAACATGTCAAATTTTATATGACACCAATTGCTCTAATATTTTTAACTATAAAATAGATATATCATTAATACAATTTGCTATGACTTTTCAGCTAACAAAAATCTGTAGCAGCAATCGAAATTTCAGTATTTTGAACGAAATTTAGGAATTTCCAGCTTTAATGTTAAAGGAAATACGTATTATGACATTCAGATATTAATATCGAATTCAATTCGAAATGTGACATTTATGTATCAGGTAGATAGATATAAATAGCTTTCAAACCTTTTATGTTGTTTTGGAAAAGGCCAGATTCGTCATACGTTTGAGTTAACATTATTCTTGTGTTTATTCCAAATCGACGTTAGTAATCTCGCATAGTGCACTATTCATTTCCTCCAAATGACCGTATATCATTTTTGCAAGCTGCACAGCCTTTTTGATCAGGTCAAACGTGTGCTGCTCTAATTACCAGGTACGTTTGTCTTTTATGTTAGCATAATTTCTATGTGCGTTCTAATTCACACTCGTCACAATTCACGGAATTTTATTAAACTTCCAAGTTGAATATACAAACTGCATAATCTAGTTTTGACATCTGGTTATTGCATATGCAAAAATTATTTCGACATGAACGTCCTGAATAAGCCGCTATAACGATAACCAATAATTTTGAAAAATGCCAAGAATTATTCTTCTGTTGAGAACATTTTCATTTCCGGTGTACATACGATATACGAGTAAGTTTCTCGAAAAAAAAAACCTTCGAATCTTGTTACTTTAGCGAATTTGAACGAAAATTTCAGAAAGCATATTTTCAGAACTCTTACATATTAAAAAATATGTAAAGCATTAATCACTTCTAAGTTTCACAAAGAACGACACTCTTAAATTCTGAAATTGTACATACATACAAATGAATATACCACATTTCTGTGATTATAACCAGTTGAACAATTGCGTTACCTGTACGTATTTTCGAATAAAATTTACTGATATTAACGGCATACTTACCTATTTTCATTTTTTCTTAATAACACTGTGACATTTTGTCCATGCAAAAATGTGTAATTCTAAAGTAACATTTATAAAAATGGTTTATTCAGTTTTGAATAATATGACAAGTCCCCTGTTATAACGATATTAACGTTCACTTTTATTGTTTCATCATTTTATTACTTTCTTATCTCATTATTTGTAGCAGATGGCTTAAAAAAATATTTTTCAAAGTCTAAACTTTGTCGACCTCATCTTGTATCAAGGTCTTCTAGCTTTACATTCTATAAGTCGAGAGTGCGTATTATATTGCAGCCCTAATATTGGGGTGTAACCAGATAAGGATATTTTGCATACAATAAATTCGATTAAATGTAATCATACTAATCTCATTAAAACGTTACAATAACCGACAATGATATGCGTAAAGTATGAAATGTCTATTTATTATTCGACTAAAATATAATAACTAGGCACAGTTTTATAAACATAAATTTATTAATCGAAGCAAATGCTTCTGAAACAGATGCTTCTGGAATTTTCACCGCTAAGGAAGAATTTTTCTCGTATTACATTTAATATTAAATTGAATAAAATCAAGAGAAGCAGCTTCTACTATTTTTACGTTTGGAATCATTTTAGTTTCGAAGAAGCTGATGAAGTAATTAGAAAAGGAGAAGTGTGGAGAATATGATAAATATATTTATATGTTGCATCCCGAACACTACAACTCGCTCGGTTGGAGTTTCGCGAGGTTCTAAGGCCCGTTTACGCAGATGCGGCAATGTTGCTGGGATGCGGTCTATTCTAAATTAATGGAGCTAGGCCTGATTATGATTGAACTACAGAGAGTTCTGATGTGTGACTGTCTCCTGCGTTGAGTTGATGGTGGGACCTGGATAATAATCTGGTCGTGATGATTGTTCGGTTTCCGTGCGATTTTTAGGAGAACTCTCGTGACTGCTCTGTCGGTGGTTTTATAAGTTTCGTCTATTTACTGTGGTGGTGAAAGTTTAAATAATTTGGGTCCTTGTGCCTATCGTCTTATGGGTGATATATTGGTCCTTGTTACGGTTTACTCAAGTGGTGACTAGGTGATGAAGAGTGTATACAAGTCAAGGGACGCTGTGAACTGACTGTTTGTGAACGACTTCTTGACTGTTTGCGAATGACTGAACGACTGAATGTCTATGAATGACTGCGAAAGACTAACTGTGCGACTCGCGATCTTTCGAAACTAAGGATCGTCAAAGAAAGATCGGTTTCCTGATTGGCGGATGTTCGGACCGAGGGTGTACCAAACAATATTCGTTATTTGAAAAGACCCGGGTAGTTCATTAATATCCAACCGTTGAATATATCTTCTTCGGTTATCACAAAGAATCTCCGTCTCGTCTCGTGTTACGAGCGGCCGAGAAATCGCGCTCGTATAGTGGCGCTGAGGTGGCCAGCATATTTCACTGCATATTTCATATCACCGACTTTTCTATCATAGACGAGATATTCGGTTAATACGAAATCCATTTCTTAATCTTTTCCACTTAACCGATTTCTTTCGAATATCTTTATATCGTCGCATAACTTGTATCGAGATATTTCTCAAGTCTTCTAATAAATGCGGATTTACTTCAACTGTGACCATCGAACTTTCGTTTTTCATCTTCTAGCTGAGTCTACCTTGCATTTCAATTTCAAAACTGATATCGTAAAGAGAAATAAAAGTAAACACTAAAATGAGCAGTACCGTCGCAATTATTACTTTCTTTAGTGTTACATTTATATTACAAGTAATTATGGGTACAAGATAACAAAATTTCCGAATTTTTCGCAGCTATACAAAGAGAATTGAAAATATTTAGAACTTTGGACACGTTCAAACGAATGATCGACATTCGATTTTATGCAAATTGTGCAAAAAGTAAATGATAAATTCCTTGATAACATCTAGAGCTATAATTAAATTACTTAATTTGATACTTAAGCAAAAAATAACATTATGGGTGGAGGTATAAGGTATAATGTATGTAAAATGATATAATTTGAAAACGTAAATGAAATACCGTAATTCAAGCAGGGAGAAGCAGCAAAATTTATAGTATAGCAGAGAAATTAAAAGAGCTGGAAGATAGGTTACGTACTGCACGAAACGCCTAACTGAAATTCAACGCGCACACCACTCGTACCACGTAAACTTTATACATACTCAGGCGTAATTTAAAGGTGAATTCACGTGTACAAACTGATTTTTAAGCAACCCGTGTTACATGAAATTATTTTATTTCGTTCTTTATGTTTTTCCTACTGCACTTAATTAGTATTATGTTACCTAAATAAAATAGTGCAAATTAATGCAACATCGGGTACTGCTGGTTTTCATGATAAAAGTTGTTGTAATTAAATAACGCGTACTACTGTATTCAAATTAATTCCTATCAATACGATACCGATCACGTAACACAGAATTTGTTTGTTTTTCTGTCAAATATTTTTGAAAACTTTTAATACAAAGATTAATGCGTTGTGATTAGTAATGCGTCTACATAAAACAATATGTTCCTACTGGACATTTATGAAGCTATTATAACAAGTATAATATTGTATTATCGTACACAGCATTTGTATATCGTCAATAGGTCGTCCTCAATTGGCGACGGTTAATGACGAACCAAATTTCTTGAGGATGTTTGTGGTTATAGTGGACAGTATTTTACGTGGTAGTTTCGGATAACTCTTCTGAACTGTTCGAATGATATTGACTGACTCATCCCACCTTCCTATTCTCTCGGTGGTTATATAATATTCGATTGTCTGCTGATTGGTTGGTATGATGTTGGGGGTGTATGTTAACTTCAGCGTCCTTCGGTGGTGGTGGTTGTTTGTTTAAACAATCTAGCCAATTGTGCTTGTAGTCTTGAAAGGTGATATATAGTTGTTTGTTACGGATTACCTAAGTGTTGGCTTAGGTGCTAAAGAAATCAAAGGGCGCTGACAGTAAGGATATAAACAGCCTTCTACTTGGGACATTGCGGTCTTAGGGCCGCATCAATGGCACTTGAGACGGTCTATTCTAAACAAAGGGCCGAACGAAATACCGGGACGACATTCCAAGGCTTAACAGCATTCTTTGTGACTTTTTCATTCGATTACTAATACGTAACCTTATCTGACGAAAGCATATATCGTTTAATTAATTAACTCGAGTGAAACCGGGTCACAACTTTATGTTACACATACCATAATGTAGACGTATAAACATAGCTTCATATAACATGCAGCGTTGTTATGTCGGTTATCGAAATATCAATTAATTAATTAATAAAGTAACACATAATAAGTATTGTATTATTTGACAATGATGTATTTATACACAATTACTACATATTTGTGTAAAGTAAAATGTGAGATGGAATAAATTTACGAGGTATATCCTTAACTTGTTAAGATAAATTGCACGAAACAAATAAGTAACATTTAAGTTAAGAAAAATGAAAATCTTACAGAGTTACCAAAATTTAAATGATTTTAAATATATATTCGATTTTATACAAAATCAAATTTAAAATCAAATTTTGCCACGTAGAAGGATCCAATTGAAATTCTCGGCGCTTTTGTAATGAAATTTGTTTGTCATTAGATGTTGTGCTGAGAGGCGTAATATACGAAGTACCCACTTCTACCCTACTTTTCTCTACATAAATGTGGTGCAATTCTTTGCCCCTGTTCTATCATTACTTCCTGTATTATTAGAAACGATTAAAAAGAAGGTAATTGCTTATATTATACACAAGGAACACATATATGATAATATATTACGTGTAATAAATCGCATACAACGTATAATTTTTGTAAGATAGATTATATTGAGAGTGCTGTGTAAGTGAGATTATGAATGTGGGTAACTGAATGACAACAGAGTGGGATAGCGTCTGTAGATTAGGAATCGATCCATAATTTACTTAGATTTGAAATGAATGCGTGTGGAAAAAAGTAAAAGTTGGCATACGTAGAGTAGAAAATAACGTCGAGTGAAGTGAGCGAGCGTTCTCACTTAAGTGATATATTCTTGTCTCCACCGAAAGAAGAATATTGTTTATTTTATCTACGAATTTAACTTACCTATAATATAGATTATAATACTTCGCGTACACTATATACAGGTCTGGTTAAAAGCCTATGCTCGCGCTCTTGTTTATTGATTTGGTCTTCGGTAATTATTGTTGCGTCCCGAACACTGCAACTCTCTCGTTTGGAGTTTCGCAAGATTGTAAGGCCCGTTACGCTGACGCGCAGGGTTGAAGGATGCGGTCTAATCAAACTTAATCGGTGTAGACTTGGTTAGGGTTTTAAATGGTTCTGGATTGGCGCGTTTGACTTTAACTTCTTTTATCGTCTGTTTATATATGTTTTAACTTGTTTACTTGTTTCATCGAAGTATGACAAGTAGCGTTCAATTTGTGTACGAATCTCGAAGCGAGTCTCGTTGAAAATCCAATCTTAACACGAATGTGTTGTGAACCTTACAGTGATCTTTTGGGAAAATGTTTAAACAAATCTAAACAATGTGACTATATTCTAGCGGTGGTTTATGACCTTTTGGTAATAAAGAAATAGACTTATTTCGATTCGATTCGGAAAGTTCAGTTTCAGGGAGGAAGAATTATAATTGTAAATTTTGGTTCTACAAAATTACATACAAGTACATAGAAAGTACTAGATACGTAGTAGGTTTTGTACATAATAAACAATCGAATTACGTATCGAAGGTAATAAGAAATATTGATAGAAGGAGAAAATGCTCTTTTCCATATTGCGATATTGTTATTTTAGCACTAGAACTATCGGCCTAAGATGTGCACCTAATGATTAAAGTGATAGGATGAAAACAAATACGTATGTATAATTACGTTCTTATTTCAATAAGAATCAATATTAATGCATCTGCATTTTATCAAGAGCATTTGCATACTTCCTTAATTGCAAAAGGAAGAAGACAATGTCATTCGTAGCAAATAGTTTTTCAATAGCACCTAATTTAATTTTGAAATATTTCCAGTCCCAACATTGGCTCATCGAGCCCTTGTTAAACTTCAACGGATTTTAATTCCATTCCACGAAATACAGCGTGCATAGCGGTAAAGAGGAAATATAAATCATTATCAGCGATGAAGGAGCAAGAGATACAATTGTAGAAACTCTTGCAAGTAATCCTTAAATTAATTGTCGACAAATTGCACGGCATTGCGAAGCGACACGAGTCCCTGAACTGTGAAAATGAAGGAAATATAAATTTTATCCATTTTACTTTTTAGTTGATTAAAAGTAACGATGTATTTTAAAGACGTATTAGCTTGCATAGGTTGAAGTATAGTAATCCAATATATTTCAGTGAACGAAGACAAAATTTATGTTATTTTTAGTGGTTTTCCACCTGGTTAACAAATAATAAAATCTTTATAAGTAGTGTGAATTCGATATTAATTGTTTTCGATATTAGTTATTTTTACAATTTGATAAAAATTGAAATATAACTTGAAATTGTACTACTACTATTTAAGAACATATAATGATATAATGTCCAGAGATTGAACATTTTTAACATTGAATTCGTTATAAGTGGTTGTAAGGTACGAAAGGTAAATAATATATAGAAGAGTTTGAATATCTTTCGAATAACCTTCAAGGTAATTTTCGTTTCGATATTATACAAATTATACGATGGAATAATTTGAAAGAAATGAAAAAATAATTTAAATCATGCATGTCAATGGGATACTCTGTTTAATGAATTACGACACGTTTTGTGCAAGATGAAAGTTGCTTGTTCGACACACATACATATAAATTCATTTATGAAAAAGATAAAATCATTTTACATAGGAATAAATTAGAACAAAAATTGTTTTCAATATCGTATCGTCGAAACGTTAGGAGTGATTACCTGATAAATGCTCTTTCTCATACTGATAACGAGTTTTTTGTTAAATTTTGATTAATTTCCTCTCACGCATTCACAATTGCCGCTTTTAATTTCAAAACTGGTGAATGTTCTTTTATTATTCTGATAAAATTAGATGACGAGTATTTTCCATACATTTTCAATGAGATTTATATCTAGACAACGTATCGACTGTTTTCTAATTGAAATATCGAGGTCCTGAGTTATGCCTCTGTACTTTTACCATGGTGGATCGGTGCGTCATCTTGCTACTGTGTCATGTTCCTGAATGTAAGGGAGCAAATATAATTCTAATAGTCGTTGATATCGTTAGCTATTCGTTTTCGTTGAGATGAAAGCGGCTGAGAGAGGTCCCCATGGTCACTGAAAATTCCCCAAAGCATTACACTATTTCCATCAGAATTATATCATGTCTTGATGAAACTTTGTCTTCTTTTCATGTAGTATAATAATAGCCATTAAATCCACTTTGTTCATTTAAATTTGGTGTCCTTAGCAATTTTAAATGCGTCTAAAGACTTTGCAAAATTTGTACAAAAGCTTTTACAGTAAATAATAGCCAAACATTTGTGAAATTCCCTCATTGTAATATCGATACAGATTAACTCATGCTACCTGAACCTGGCGAAATTTGCTATTCATTTATTCTCGTTAGCATTCTGTATTGACGAAAATATGATAACTTGAAGTATGGTCAATTTTTTAAAAATAGGACAATGTTAATTCAAATATCTTTTTCCACGTCTATGCAAGCTTCAACTTCCCAAAGATAAAATAACGATAGGTAACGGTAATATTTACAAACTTGTCAGATTAAGGAAAAGAAGAAGCCATTCCTCGGACGGTAGGACATGAAGGGACTGAGACGTAATCGCATTGTCACAGTTGAGTGTCCTTGAAGAAATACATTCTCAGCTGGTTGGGACAATTACATTTTATCGACAGAAAGGTGGATTTAATGCAGCTGAAGTTGCAAGAAGTATAAATAATCCATTAGGTGATAAAGCCACCTCTGAAAAGACTGTTAGAAATTGGTTTGAGAAATTTCGTTTAGGTCTAGAAAATTTCGAAAACGAAATCAGATCCTAAAGTTTTGCGACACTTGACGAAATCTAAGGTTTGCCAAATGCCCGAGAGGTACCTCGAGATTCACAGAAATTCGAACAATCTCAGCAGGATTGCAGGAAATTGGTAAAGTGAAAAATCTTGATCCAATATGTCCGACATGAATTATCGAGGAGTAGTATCTAAACAAGTAACCTATGACAAATATTGTGTACCATCTGAGAGTAGATAAAACTTTTATTTTACTTATATGTAGATGAAGTGAGTTCTAAGCAATTCCTGTTAATATCTGCACTGATAGCTTTACGACTATTATATAAATAATCGGAGAACACGTTAACAATTATTTAATCTTCATTGCTATGAAAGTCACTCGTGTCAATGTCGAAAGTTGTAAAAAGTGTAACGAAATAAAACTTAATAGGTTGTCAAGTCGTAAGATATATCATCCACTATTATTATCCGATCTCTGTTTGCATTAAGAATATAAATAAATATATCCTAATATGAATATTAGTATCACTAGTCTAATATAGTATACCATTGAATATATTATATTCAGGAACTAAAATATAAAGTACCCTCAGTGAATTCTCACAAATTTTCAGAGTCCCTCGCATATGATTCATATTTTTTTCCTTCTTTTTAAGGGACCTCATCCCTTAATGTAATCCAAAATACATTAAGTCCGTTAAAACATATTTATTCTATCGAGAAAGCGAAAGTAACAGAAATTTTTTCCCATCGTCATGCGTGAACCTTTAAGTTATGTAATTTTGTCCTGAGAAGAATTTTCCATACGACAATAAATATTGAAGGTATAAAAATGTACTTATTCTCATGACTTATCTAATGATGACTGAATGATAATATAATAATAAATGGTATTTATTAAATTACAAATAGCAGTTAAATATTAATTAAAAGCGACAATAAATAGTTGAATAGTCGGGACTCCATAGGATTACAAATTTATAATTTATAATTTATAATACATATGTAGCGGGATCATTCTCATCCTCGGCATTAGATGGATTCCGGGTTCAAGGGCGTTCGAGAATTTTCTCGCAAACCCTCGGTAAACCCTCCGCTTCGTATGTATAGACTTTCCAGACTTTCTAATAGTATCCCCAATAGTATAAGGCAGGGTCAGTAATAGTTTAATAAACAGCCTCCGTATATCCAACCTCCGCAACCCCCCCTCCCCACAGTATTTTGAGAAAACCCGACATACGGGATATACGCCAGCAAAGGCTTTCGTGTATCTTGTAATGGTCAAGAATATATTCATAATAAGGAAAATGTACCCTTGACCTACCACGTGACTAGGAAAACAAGCAGATACGGCAATTTTGTATAACAGAGATAGCAATCATGAAAACGCGTGAAAGATTAACGCAAAATTAACAAAAATAGACCGGGAAGATTAGCATCATGTAAAAACTTAAAAAAATATTTGTAGCTTGATACGCGTTAAAGCACTAATATATATGTTGGAATTTTCTTTATTGATTCGCTTTTCCTACAGAATAACTCTATCTCTTCACACACTGACCTGACAACTACTCTGACGACTCTTCTCAACCACTTCATAATCCACTTCGCAACTGCTTAGTAACTCTTTAATAACTCCTCAGTAACTGACTCTGTCTTCCAGAACGGGCCCTTTTAAAGCCCGTCCACAGGCCAAACGCCTCCCCGAAGGAAGAGAAACTCCCTCTACGCCAAGGTCATAGGTGGAGGAGACTCCTTCCTCCGAGTTAGCCCTTCCGAAGGTTCACCCTCGATTTATGCCGGAGAAAGCCGGGGTTGCGCGAGGCCACCTCATGCGGCCTGGCCCCGGCCTCATACGGCTCATCCGGCAGCCAGATACTAACGGGTCCTCTAGACCTGAGTTCCAGACGAGGACACTCCACGCCAATAAACGAATGTCCCTCATTTACCATTCCTACATGTAATTGTTGAGAAAAGAAGAAATTAGTAATGCAGACAATCATGTAACAATAAACAAATGAAACCCACACCCAGTCCTCGTTATTATAGTGGTTAGTATCAATTACTTCGTCACTTTTGTTTCGTCTTTCGTAATTTTCAAATTGTTCCTATTTGTAAGCATTGTGCACAATAATCTTGAAACAAATAAATGTATATATATACCCCCTCCACTTCCTCTACCTGCCCCTTCTTCTGCTTCTTCCATTTATTCATTCATTCATTTATTCATATATTTATTTATTTATTTATCTATCTAGTCAACCCCCTTCTCCATACCCATTTAAAAACAAAAGATGTAAAATCTTCGCGCCTTTCTGTAGATAATCATACACGTATTCCAATATAAGATAGTTTTTAGGTGTATATAATTCTAACCCGATGAGCACGGTAGTTTAAGTTGAATTCTATGCTCGCGAGTGCTTCAGGTTGGAGCCATCGATCTCATAGTATAAGTTTTCATTTGTAACCCTTTTGTAAATTGTGGTTCTTCTCTCTGTATATTTTTATATCTATTTTTTGGTATATAAAACGTATTTTAAGAAAAAATAAGGAGGGGCCTGCTAGGTAGCTTTACGATGAGTCCACTAACAGGCCCGGGGCGAAGCGCATCTCTTCTTTTTTCCATTCGTCCCTTCCAACGCTGACATTTAGCAGTCGAACAATCATCCTCAATCGTGGGGAAAGACCCCCACCCATATGTATAATGTAAAACTTAATGTTAATTTTTCCAAAAGCACATTTTGTACGTTTTCGACAAATGCGAAACTAAAATATACCAAGTCAGACATTCTGATTGGTTTCGTAGTTTTACTGTTAACCAGCCGTTCTTGGTACGAATAAAGTACGACACCATAATATTCTGGAGACAAGATACGCCTCGCTATATGTATTGTACGACTGAAATTGGTCGGCTAACATTTTCACGAAAGTTTTCCAGCCATATCCTTTCAATGGCAATTTACGCGTCATAAGCTCGCACGCGTCAATAGGAACGGGGTGAGACTTTACAATTTATATTTCGGTTTTCTGGGACAAAGGGGACTTTATTCAACGTCTGGTAAGAAAGGCAGCCAGTATTATTCGTGAGCACTTTATTTGTCGAAACGATCCCAGTTTTATAATTGAAGACTTCGTGTTTTCATCGATATAACCGTACCTCTAGGGATATTTCACTGAGTAGTTTAGTAGAAAATCATCCGGTTCAGCCAGAGTAATAGCTTGCTTGCAGATATAAAAAAATTCGTGCTTCGTCACATGTTACAAATTATTAAGGAGTTTCATCGCAAAATCAGCCAATAAAAAGTATCACTTTGTTAAATCTTGTGCTATATCACATGTAAAGATTAATCTGTCTGATATTGAAATTCCCCGAGAAGAATGCAAGTGGCACTGAAAAATCAATGTGGTATGAAACTTAACCTTTTCCATGTTCACATACAGTATACTGGTTATAAAAAGATGATTATCTTTTTCAATACATACGAGTATATACGAGTCGGGTAAACAAAATATTCACTATTGGTTTTTAAACTGCAATTATAGTAAAACATGAAACATATTCGTAATTTCAATACATTTTGGAATAAAGAACTTGCTTACTCAATAATATAAATACATTTCCAATTCCAAATATCGTTTTCTTTGTGTACTAATTAAATTTTTAATTTTGCAAATGGTATTAGCAAACCTTTAAACAATATAAATATAAATTTAAACAGAAGGAGTGAGAAAAATTAGTTGACTTGATAGAATTCACTTTAATTTTGTCATAGTTATAATTAGCGTGTATCGAATATACTTTAATAACTCATTAATTCAAAGTAATAAATATGTGCACACTTTTAGAAGTAAAACATTTAAATGGTTAATATCTTAAATATAATTTCAAATTATGTCATTCTCTTTTTCAAGAGCGAGTTCATTGGGTTTAGGTAGAAACAATTAGTTTTTATACTCAAGGGAAAATAATGTAAACGTATGTTGCCATTGGTTATCGTTAAATATTCATGGAAAGATATTATACACTCAAGAATATTTTTTGTCAGTTATGTTCATTATAGTATTCGAAATTATGATTGAAATATAAAAAAGTTAATTGTATACAGCCTATACCTGAGAGATAATGTACCCGACAGGCGACTGACGGTGACTTTATCTTTCGAGACATTTCAGTTATCTTGAAGACATTTCATCGGACTTAACTCTGTTGCATTACTAAATTAGTTTGAGAAAAAATTATATCCAAGTAATATATTTTATGTAAAAAACAGCATGACTGTTCGATCAAATAAATATAGTTGTTTCAATGTTTTTCGTTTTATTTTTAATTGTACTTCAAAAATTTTTTAATAATATATTTCTCTTTACTTACATCTACATTTACATTTATTCTTACACTTTACTTCACTACAACATTGTATTAGTAGTACTACAAATCCGTTGAATTCTGTACGGGTAAATATTCCACAACTGTATATAATATGAATATACAATAAAATGTTAATTAATATTCTATTGTTTTTGATTAATAATGTTATTTTAAATTACATTATTATTCCATTATACAATATAAATATTCATATATAACATAAATTCTGAAATCAGATTTAGCTTCTTATGATATTGCTATTACCTGTACGAGGACGAAGAGAAGACATAGTCTATACACTCTATGAACTCTTGCGACGTTAGAATAGTGTGAAAAATACTTAAAAATGTATAACAATATGTAAAAATAAGGCCATCAAGATAATAGTATTCTTAACTAATTTCGTAAATTATATATATTTGAGAAATATACAAAAGTTCAGTTCGATCTTAATTCATCTTGAAATCGAAGGTTTAAAATAGTAAAGTGGATAACATTTAGATAACTTTTGGATAAACTTTAAATGTTAGAAGCATTACATTATCGCATTACATTATCCTTGATAAATTTAGTTGGATAATTTAAATTTTTTCTAAAATATAAATCCTTCATCGTGATTAGGCATTTTGTTATGCTCTTTCGTGGATGATTATCATCCAAAGCTGCGTGATTTAGGAAAAAATATTACTCGATATAAATTCAATTTATATCATATTTCCAGAATATTAACCGTGTTCGAGGATTAAGTTTCGCGTAATAATGGACATTAAGACTCAACTCAGTCTCGTGTGAATATTTTTTCGCTAATTATTCACGTTCTGGAAAATTACATGTCATGATATTTCTCTAGAGCGTAAACAAAATTTTTGTTCTATTGTAATTTTGCCTTACACATGCATTCACCTTTGGACTTCATTACTTTAATACTTTGCTGTCCAACTGAAGCTCCGAAACTCGGAGAAGCTCTCTTACATCGCTTGATGCCATAGTACACACGCGATAAGTGCGAACTTCCCGCTTATCATTTTCTACTTTAAGCCCAGAAGCATAATAGCGTTGCACAACGCAGATTTAGTTATTTCTGCTGATCAAAATGGTAATTGCGATATATTATTATGTCAGACACAAAACAGAACTATTACTGAAAGCGATACGTGTTGCTGTAAGCTCGTGCTGTGCTGTAACAACGTTCTAACTTAGAACTACCAAACTAATGGAAATGATTATTTCAAAATTTTGGTCTTTGTTGTTACTGAAATAATGCAGCTGCTCTGCTGTGAGATAAATAGTATCGCAATAGTACATTGCACGTATTCCTTTTATGATTTTATTAATTTTCTTTGTAATTATTAAAAAACATGTATACTATATTTGGATATACATTTCTGATCGATAGCTTTAGTGTTAAGGCACATAAATATTCTAAATACATTAAAATTTGTACACAAGGACAATTGGAGTGTTAAAACGCATAATGTATTTCTATTTCATCTAATTAAGGGAAAGAATAGACATTTTATAATGTTATTCTACATGGAAAAATAAGAAGAAAAGAAAATTATATTCCAGAATTGTAGAATTAGAACATTTTGTCATTTAACAGTAAGACGCTGTTTCTGTCAAAATTAATTTTGAAAACTGATCCAATATGCAATGAATTGATTTAAAATTAATTATTTATCGAGTATTCTGATAGTGATTGGTCGCGTACCTAGGAGAATTTGTTGCTTTTATTGTTTGTAGACACCGACAACGATATACTTTAACTAGTAAAAGTTTGCTGTAATGACTTTGCCCTAAATAAACTTCTTTTCTTCTCATCTTTCTCAAAACAGGCTATATTTTAGTATCAATAAGCAGTAAAAATCGAGAGATGTTGAAAGTGTAATGCCCTTCTAAATACCTGCGAAATACATAAAATGTGAGGAAACAGCAGAATATGTTGACCAACCCTGATTGTTTCTTGGAGGTATCAAGGGGGTATCGCGTCGTTCCCTTGATCTTCCTGGTCGCGTGGTCTCCGCCCGAAATATTTCGTCTTCGCGGTTGTAAGTCGCGAAGATATCCCGATGTGGATGGACGGTTCGACGCGACACGGTATCTCGTCGACTTAACGAGGAGATACGAAAATCGTCTCGTGTTATAAGAGACCTGTCGCCTCTGATGTTTCGTTCGGAACTCGTTGGAAAGACACGATGTCGTTGAGCGCTCGTTCGGAAGTCGTTGCAAGGAACCGATGTCCTTGCGTGTTCGATTGGAAGTGAAGTGGCCTGACCAAGGGCGTTCCCTTGGTCCGCGAATCCGTTACCTTGGAGTGAGGGAAGGTTCCCCCGAAAAACCACGATAGTGGAGGAAACCCTCTCCTCCAAGGTGGGGTACCTGGGGTTCACCCGCGCGCCGGTGACCCCATCGGCCGTTTGTTACCCCTAGCGAAGGCCTGAGGCTTCCAACGTGTGCGGACCACGTGGAGCCCTCAGGCCTATTGTCAGCCAAGTCTTAAGAGCCGTCGCCTAATTTCGTTAAATTAGGGATTTCCAGGATTCTCGTGTTCCGCGACACGAGAAGTCAAAAGAAAAAAGGTACAGCAGTCAAACATGCTGAAGGCATGGAGCGGGAAATTCCGATGCCGAATTGTTCGACCCTAAGACCTGGCTGTTGGAAGACCGTAACGGGTCTTCCTTGTTCCACGACGGAACACTGATGGTTTTTAAATATGTTATAGATGACGAAATTCTACAAAACTGCTATATGAACGATAATTATTGCTTGGTTCTAACTTTAGAAATATTTACAAAAATTGTTGGTATTAATAGATTAAACTCTAATGGCAACAGGACAATACTCTTTCAAACTATCTCGAGCAACATTTCATATTCATGCTAAAATACAGTATCTTTAAAAAAAAGAAAGCCAGAAGAAGTAATTTACCCTTTTACTTTTTAATTAGTAGAAAACGCGTTGGTACATTATTCGCAAACGGCAAAGGACATTTTGCAATTAGTGGTAAATTAACTAGTTAAAATGAAATTAATTAGTCTATGCAATAAAAAGTGTCTCTGCAGATTATTTTTTTTTTCATTCTTTATTGCGTTGCAAGTACTGTCAGAAATATTTTCTCGTTGTTGCATACATAACTTTATAACTATATGACCAGAATAGAAGCAGTCTATAATGAAATCACATGATAACCAAGTTATACTCAGTTCTTCACTTACTTACTTAATTTTCCAAACTAAGTTCCTTGAAAATGAAGCTTAGGAAGAAAATATGTAACACCAAATTTTTATTAATTTTTGCAATGGTAATTATCTTCTATTCTGTTGTTTTCAGATTACTATTTCTCTACTCTGTATGTCAAGTGCTTCCTTCACAGTAAACATACTAAATTAAGACCCTCGTTAACTGGTGTAATATAGTTTAAATATATACTATAATAGAAGATTTAGATGATTAAAATTGCCCTGGATGGAATAACATATGACATTTTATATGAAACAACATATCATATCGTAATATGACTTCTTTCCTTTAGTACATATTCGCATATCCATATTTACAGTATATAAACTATTCACTCTATAATAATAATCTTCAATATTAGGTACCTATAATGAAAATTTAAAATTAAACGATATACCGTTTGGAGTAGCTAATTGAACTGTATACTTTATAATACTAAATCACCACATGACATGCGTTAAAATCTACTAACAATTTTTTTATTATCAAGAGTCGCTGTTAGGTTGTTATAAAATTTTTGTACTATAAATAAAGTAAGTATACTAATGTTGGAGTGACTGGAAAATAACTATTGTATTGAAGACGCAGCTATAGGAGGCACACAATTTTAATGAAATACTTTATATAAAAGGAAGTGAAGAAAGTATCGAGATAATTCTATTAAAAAGAATAAAGTTCACCAAATATAACTATTCATGGCGACACAATTCAACCGCTATTCTTCTTTTTTACGATCGTAAGTTTCAAATTAACCAAAAGTGGAACAATCCTTTCGTGTACAAAATTAATATTGAGCAGCTTATTTAATCCTTCAATCTCGAGAGACGGACTACTTTGCGATTGACCTCGATCGATTGCTATCAAAGTATCAATGCTTATAATTAACGCTATATGGGAAGGGAATTTTCAACTTGTCGAAAATCAAACATGAAACCTTGTAACATTTCAAAACTATAATAGGATATCGAATAAAGCTATGTGGAGAAACTACATTAAGGTTTGAGAAATTGTGACGGCTGGCACTTCTATTATCACGATTGTCCATCGCTCTCATTATATATTTAACCACAAAAATCGATCACTGAGCATTCACAAAGTATTCTGCGTCGAATGTTTGAAGTAAATACGTATCGAACAATGATTTTATATATTTTCCTTGCTTGGATTTAACGAATTTCAAATTATTTTCAGTGAAAATTGTCGCTAAATTTTCTCCGGTGAATTACCGTCCGAAGCACAGACTTGAACTTTTATAAATTTTAAGAAACTTTCGAGATGACTATAACTTAAGAAATTCGAACAATCGTGTTTTATCTATTCCTTGAGCATAGTCTCCGAAAAATGGGAGTGTCGATTGAGTTTTATCGACCGTAGGTAATTTTCAATCAATATGCTTGTTGGAAATCACGGACACCTATTGACCCTCTGTCAGCATGTCTTTGCTACGAGGGTGGGCGATACCTGGATGAACACGAGGCTTTGGACAGTTCTTAATAAGATTGCAATGTCCTTAATTTAATATTCCGATACACCAACTTTGTCATATCCATGTCTACTGAGAATGATATACGAAGAGCATGACCTAAAAATGAAGTAAAAGTTACGAACACGTCGCAATGAAATATAATATTCACAGCTAAATTCTCATTTATACGTAATTTCATGTTCTTACAAATCTATCAGAAATTGGAGGAATGAAAACTTTGACTTTATTATCCCTTTAATTCAGATTTTATTATTTATTTTATTTGATTGAATGAAGCAATTCTTATATTATTTTTATAGTATAGAATTGTAATATGGTAATAGGAAATATGCAAGAGAGAACGAAAGATAAAGATGGCAAAAGAATTACAAGGGTAAGAAAAGTTATAAATATTTAGTTTTAAATTTATATGCCATGTGTCTTTTTATATACAGCAGACTACACGTAAGAAATCGAAATTCTTTCTTTAACACTTTAATGACCGGGAACTTTAATTGGTGCCCTACATAGAATAATTATGATACGATGTGTGACTATCGAAAGTGTTTTGGTTCTTATAAAAAGGAGCAAAAACGCGATATTTTAGTAAATATGGGTGTGCTCAAGCTTAATTTTTAAATTTTCGGTTTTCCAAACTCACTTCGTTTTCGAAAATTTCATTTTGCAGGAGTAACATTTTGTTTCAAGAATTGAAATCTCAACAAAATTTGTATATAAATCTATAGTTAAAAAGGCAGAAACAAAAATATAAATATACAAAAAATTATCTAATACACATTTTTACCTCAAGTAATATTTAAATTGTTTCTGGGTCTGATCTACTGCCTCTTAACATCTTTAGTGTCAGAAATAGTGAAAATTCTTCCAGAGAAAAGCAACAGCGATGTGACATGATACTTTTATTTCTCAAATGAGATTCCGAATAAAATGAATCATGAAAGGAGTGAAACATTTCACATTCTTGAAACACGAGAATTTTTTTTATTTCGAGATTTCGATATTCTGAAAAATCTAAACCTATTAGGAAACATACAGTGTTATATTTAATAATTTTTCCCGAACAAGTCAATATGTATGATAAAATCATTAGATAAAGAATTAATAGTACGACCTAGGATAGTAGCCTATTAAGAAACATATTCAGTGAAGAAAAAAATATGTGAGAAATTGTAATCTCTATGCGATGAGAGGAAGTTTAATCTAGATGGCGCCAGTCCTGCGATTTAAGGAAGAAGGAAGCACGTTTAAGTTGTCGCCAAATGGGCTGCGATAGCATCATGATAAAGACCGGAATTGTGCATCGTGGCAAGATGTAATATACAGGGTGTCATACTGAAATCTTTCCACGCAATTAAAATTCATAGCTCGAGAAAATGTTTCAAGGAGAACTTACTCTGTCTAGGAGAACATTTTGATTGTAGTTACAAGGTTTTGTATAACTGGAAGCACCTTTGAGAGTTGAGAGTATGCTTAGTTTTTTTCAACGAAACAAGAATCTGTGGTTAGTTTTAAAGTATCCACAGAGTGTTTCTTGACTAGCATTCGACTGTCGCTACAATGCAGAATACTACAAGACGATGCAATTCATTAATTTTTTCTACAACGAATAAAGTAATCATGGCAATGCTCACAACTAGATATTCGAATTTTCAATAAAATTATAAATGTTTCTATTGTATCTTACCTAGACGTATAGCTTTCACCGGAAATGATAAACCAATTAACTGCCATTTTGGTGCCAGAAATAAACCCCTTAAATGGATAAAAAATAGATCGAATTTTTAAAAGTATGATTTCCATTCTCGGAACAACGATAAGAGAAAGAACAAAATAGCAAATTATTTAATCCTGTGACAAACATGTGACAACTCTGTTCAGTTTTAGAATACTTTTTAGACAACACTTTTAAAACAATTTTTAAAGCAGGTATACAACGTAATGCTAGGAATATTGTACGTTTAAAATTTGCAAGTTTATCGTCCTCCATAAACATAGGTGTCACAAACTTGATCTTTTCGAAGAATCCATTAAAAATGATATATAATGGTCCTTAGGACCGAATACCAAATCTATAGGAGAATTTCGCTATGTTGCTAAAAATCGTACAAAATCTCATGTCCAACTACATTCATCTACCCCCTCTATAAAGATGCGCTGAAAGCATATGGAAGAACACCTGTAATACCCTAAAAGTATGCTGATTAGTAATTACCTGCTCTGGATGGAAACCTTTCTATTTTCAGAAACTGCACTCAAAAAGTAAATGAAAGGCACTCTTTTGCGACTTTTAAATTAGAATTATCGTAGAATCCTCTGTGAATCGATCAGAATCATTTGAAACAATGTTTTTGACAAAAGTAGAAAGGAATTTAGAAATTAATGCTTAGTCGACATAGTAGTCGCTTACAATTAATACTACAATCTATGAATGAAAGTCAAGCCATAGAGCAATCTATCGCTTGCGGATAACATAATATTCCTTCCCCAAATGTCCTTGATCGATTTGCTAATTTTTCATAACCGTATAAGTTATCTAATATTAATTTAGCGAGGGAACAATCAATTAAATTTTGTGTTCGTTTAAAATTTATTTTTCTCGTGGCTGCAAGATGGAAGAAATTTTTACGTCAAGAAGAAAGAAAATAGTTTGAATAATTAATAACGTCATTTTCACGAGATAAGTATGTGAATTCTTTCCTTGATAGGGTTATGAAGGTTATAAGCGAATAATGCCGCAGCTATAGACTAACGAATCAATCATAGAGAACTTCTTTAATCGCATATAAACAATCGGTTATGTAAACGATATCGTCGATACCGATCTGTTATGTTCATGTTCGAATGTTAAATGTTCTAATATAATTCACCGAGTAATTGAAATTGTATGAATGTTTGAATGGGTTGATCGAGTGATCAAAAGAAATGATCGAATGAATATCGCTCGTTGGTAACTAGCCATGACCGTCCTGAAAAAATTCATGCTGATTGGTTCCTATCGAAGAAAGCTGATTTCCAATCAACATGCTTCTAGACAATCGAGAACATCCTTTTACTGGGGAGTGTGCGACGATGCTTTAATTAATCTTTCAATTTGTCACGTTCATGACGCATCCTTTACAAGTGAGAACAAAAGGTATTAAAAAATTGGTTACTATTATGAATAAAGAGAAAGGTAATAATAATAAAAATGATGTTATAAATAATAATTCATGATTACCATGCATTAACATTTGGACATAGAAACGATCTCCTTTTCCTATAATTATGCAGTAAATATGTCAACGAAGTAACTTATACGTTTTAAGGCAGAACGTGGTAATACTGTAAAACATACCAAGCTTTTCTACTAGAGATTCTATTATAATTATTTTTTATGATATTTAATGATATTTTGTGTTTATGTCAATTGTTGAAATGGATGCTTATTTTGCATTAGCAAAGGAACATCATTATTTGTTGAAATAAGCGTTTCAGTAAATTTATAATGCACACAGCAATGGTAGTTTTTCTACGCTCGGCACCAGAGGGATGCATGTCGAAAACACGGTTCCCTGAAGTCCTTGTTAACCAACCTTCCTATATAAATACAGTCTCTGATGTATTCTTTCTTATCTCTAAGAATATACGATGCAAGTCTTCCTTAATATTAGAGCGCGGAAACTGTAAAGAATTATTACTCGACAAATAACATCTTGATGTTACGGTAAAAGGAGGAAATTAAAAATTCTAAATTAAAAATTTTATATTTTTACATTTCATTTCAGTTTCAGTTTTATGTCTTTCACAATTTTCAACCTTTCCTTTTAATTACAATTATGACTCACAGATGAATATAAATACAGTTTAAAATGTTTTTATTAACTTTACTGCATTTCGGAACATTTTTAGTACGATTTTACATTATTTACTGAAATCTTTAAACATTGCGTAATAGAGGTTTTGTATTATATTTTAATCACTCATATGTCAATATTAATCTATTTTATACAAAGAAATTTATTTTTGCACATATTTTTCCAATTTTTTTTATACAAACTCAGGTAGAGACAAATTTGTTTTCTGAAGCAGACTAGTGAGAAGAAGTGTAACAACTCTAGTCAAATTTGGGCACAAATAGCGATCAACTTGTTGAATTTAATGTTGTAATACATGTTTCATTAATGCTTTATTACTATCTCGGATATTTCGTAACATTATTTCTATTTTATTTCAATATACAATATATTAGTAACATTCATAAATTCTATGTATGCTGTATGAATATGCAATAAATTATTAATTAATATTTCATTATTTTTCCAAAAGACATTACTATTTCTATATACAAAATATACTATAAATTCTGAAAGCTGTTCATTCTTTTACCATTCCAAATATTTGTACTTGAGCAGTATAGATAAATCTCCTTTGATACCTTACATTTCTTCTAACGTATATTAATTAATATAAATGAAAAAGCTATTAAATAATATTATCAAGGAGCAAATGGTAACGAAAGTATAATTAAATCTATAAAGATAGCTCGTCCAAGAATGTTTCTTAAAGGACTCAGAGATTGTGATAGTGTTTGATACAATATGATAAAAACAATTCGTGCATTTGTGTCTTCATAGAGCGGTACATTGTATAATAAGAAATCAATTATAACAACGTGAAGGAAATAAATAGAACGATACCATAATTAAAAACGAACAGTAATTCCAATTTGGCTATTCCAAGAACATTCATTAATACATTATAAAGATTGTAATAGTGTGAGCTATATTTAGAAAACTTTGATTCTAACTGCAAATATAAAATTCCACAGTTAAATTTGAGAAATGATATTATAAACAATTCATTTGTATTACCATTATTTGATTATATGACCAAAACTTGTCTAACATATGATACATTGAATTGGATGGTGATAATCTTGTAGAGATTATAGTAACATGATAATCTTACTATGTCATCGTCCAAATTTATGTGGCCATAACCCACTCAACATATGACCAACTAATTCGTAGAAAATTCATTAGCAAGTTTGAAAACTTATAACATTAATATGTACTTATAAAGCTATAATTCTGATTATAATTTCCTATTTTTACATCCAGCAAATGATTCTCTTGCATAATTATTCTATACATTCCATGTATAGAACGTATATATAGAACGTACGACAAAGTTAGCTCCTAAAACAGTTATTAAAAGATTCATTAATATAACAGAAAAGAGAGAGGAATAGCTCGTATTAGCAAAAATGTAATTGCAATTATAACCTCGAAGAGGATATACTTGTACAGGTATACTGCTTAACATAAAATTTTAATTAAATTTAAAAATTACAACGATAAACAGGTAGAAAACTAAAACCCTAAATAATAATTCACGATTATAGAATCGTAAACGATAGCGCTGATACGCTGATATAGCCAATACCAAAGACAAAGGAACCGTAGAACAGAGATATTTAGCCGTCAGTACGTGCTTGACAAGCCACATGCATTTTCTTACACGTATCTCAGAACCGATGTAACCGATGCATGCACAAGTACTCGACGTTGGAGTCGATCGAAGAAGAACTCGAGTTACAGAAAACACACATTTGTATTCGATCTTCGACGCGTACACAGCCTACTCGTAAACAGAGGGGAAACTGTGTCAGGGAGAAGACGATAGAAGAAAGAGGGAAGGAGAAGTTGGTTTCACTGGTATGAGAAACAACGAAGCTAGTTATCGTGCAAACGAATGACTCGCGGCCGCTGTTTCGAACAAGTTCCCGCTGAGTGTACATGCAGCTACCGCGCTGGTACACGTTTTACCTAAGTACGACATACGACATACGTACATACGGAATTTAATTAGTTGCATACTTGAGGCCGCTGTACCTGTACATGATAGATTCTGCTCGACGCGAACTGCCGCGAAACTTCAGACCTCCGCCGTGCTCTCGTTTTCCTTCCATAAAGACCACTTGACCGCTTACATCGTTCTTTAATTAGCCAGGAAAGCCTTCGATTTTTGTTCAACTTTTCTCCGCGCATTGGCGAACCCTGCGGACCGGCAGAAAACAGGGCAGAGCCGGCCGAGTAAGTAAGAGAGCCAACCAACGAGAGAGGGAATTAAACTCGGAAGAAGCTCCTTGTTCTTCTACCGGAGAAAAGAAAAAGAAAAAAATGCCAGCTCGCCTGAATTTATTATATATACGGTGTGACGTCGCGAGAGAAAAACCTGCGCTCCCTTTTTCATTGACTCGAACAGCTCAGAGGGAGCGACCACTAAAGCAAGCTAAAATGGCGGATCGCTCAGTCGATTCACCTTATGCGATTCCAGTTTCTGGCTTGTTTTCAAATTAACCCTGTGGCAAGAAACCTTTTAAACCGAGAAAACGATAGATAACGGGAATGGAACCGATTCGGCTGGTATTCACTTCATTCTATCATGTTAGTGATCTCGAAACGTTTCGTTTTCTTATCATTACCGCCTTTAACGAGTTTTCTCGCGTGTGGTGCGTTCGTGTCTCTTGTATTGAGAATAGTGCACTAACTGTTCGAAAGCTTATTCTCGAAAGAAGCGACTTTCATTTCGTTGAATTAGATTCGATATGTTCACACATGGAGTTTTCAACCAATTGTCAAGGAGTAGAGCAAAATTTTCAGAACGGTTTTTCAAATACAAAAATTGAGAAATTTTTAAATGTTCAATGGAATTCTTGTGATCAAAATTTGTACTTTAAGATTAAAATTAAATTTTCTGTATCTCGCGTACTGTTAAAGCGATCAAAATAACTCACTTTAGATTTTTTATTTATTCGGTTACTAGAAACATGCAACTACTTTTGGCGAAATTAATATTCACTTTTATCGAGATATAATTATAATTATATACGCCTATTTATCTCCTTCGTATCATTTTAACTATTATCCATACTCCATATAGGTACATGTTAAGTACACATTGCACTTAATATCTCAAGTGTTATGCTACATTTGTTTACCCATTACTCTATTATTTCGTGTATACACATCTTATTGTTAGTATATATTAAGTATAGGTATACATTGCACGCAGTAATGTCAGGATTAGTTTCAGTACAAAAATTCTTGTTGAATATGCAGTGGTAGATTTTTCCAGAATCCAGTATAAAAATATTTTTTTCCCACCACTCATTATCATGCGAACCACTTATCTGTAGCTGTATCCCAGTTATAATTTAAACAAACGAGGAAATGTACTGTGAAATCCCGAATAGTTTATGAGCTTTTAGGGACGTCCCTATACGGCCGTCTATTTGCCTAACAATAAGTGAGGTACAGTGCCTCCATCTGCTGGCTAACGTCAATTAAGAGGTTCATTAGCTCAGCTATCCACTGTTGCCCATGTGTACGTTTAATCTTTTACTTCGAAAAATAAGGTTGTAATACATCAGTGGCTAACAGCAGTCAAAGCATGAAGCACTTAGAACTTAAATGTGATATTCAAATTGTGAAACCAATAAATTTCCTGTAATTTGATATCTTTCGCAATGTATAAACTATGTGTTTGTATTGCGTGAAATAATAATAAGGGTAAGTAGTAATAACGCGTGCCTGAAATTTCTATGTAGAAAATATGGAATATAAAATATATTTACAATTAGAATTATACTTTCTTAATCATCGAGAGCATCATTTATTTTCAATTAAATAAGAGGATAATTGTAATAATCTTGCATTAAAAATGATTAATCTAAAATCAAAGATGTGATATAAAATAATCGATGTAATTGTGAAGAGTGAACATAAATTGGCTTCAGATGTACGTTATAAGCAAAATGAGGAGAATAAATTAATAGTTTGTAAGGATAAATGCGTTTCGCATTCTGTCTTAAGTAAATATTTAAAAAGTAAATTTTTCATCTTCCGGAAAAATTGTTGCAAACATTATTAAAATCATAAACTCTCCGATATTGCACTTTCGTTTTTCTTCGATTTATCTGCTGATTTCAATACCACTATTTTTTTTAAATATAGTGCATATAGAATGTATATATGAAGAACTCAATTTTCAGTTCCTAAACCAATTTGTAACAATCAAAGTTGTTCCTTTGTTGCACGTTAATTATTGAAATTAATCACACGTATTCGACACATTTCATATCATCGTAACGAATTTTAAACGTAACTAGTTCCGCAATATTAATTGCGGTACAGTATATCCACGAGTATCGTCGCTACTTAACGTAACCGAAGTTTACAAACTCGTGAAATTCAAAGTAAATTGCGACCCACTTGGAAACCAGCGAATATTGAATAAAACAGCTCGTTATGTAGGACGTTAAGTTTATACTACAATATATAATTATTAATACAATTATAACATAATCTCATAAAGTAAACCTGAAAAATTGATTAACTAAATTAAACATTTTGCTTTATTCAAATCACAGTAATTCAATGTGGTATTGTTTCCTCATAAAATTGTTAAACAAATACCGACACCCGTATATATAATTCAGAGTAAACAACAACGCAAAATTTCATTTGGTAGTACCACACGAACTGGTTATAGTATTCGTACGATAAATAATAAATAACCGTGAATAATATATTGTACGTAAACGTGTTTTTTATTTAATTTCCGTTTATTATATTTACTTCGCAGCGCATTTTTCGATAATAAAATCTTTACTTATGATTTTTCTATATCAACGCATATAAAATTAACAGAAACAATTGAAAGTTAATAATGTTTAATAAATATTTCCGAATATATCGAATGTAAAAGAAAATTTAGATGTAAGAACTGTACGAAATATATAAAGTAAAAATATACGTACAATAAATTCTGTTGGCTACGTTGCAATTACCATTTAACGAGAAGTACAGGTATGTATACGGTATGAGGTATTGTAATAACGATAAATGTATAGGTCGATGCATCGAAGCACATGGGTATACCACGTGAATACCATGGATAAGTTAATTGCAATGAATTTCACAGACGTTTCCACGGGTGGTCTGATCCGATCGCTCAACGATCGTTCACAAATTCTTTTCCTCGTAACATCGTGTGGGAGTATATTAAGTTTTATCGGTGAAAGCTATCGGGAAGGATATTCAAACAGAAAACGCATCGCTTCAAACAGAAATTCGGATATCTTATATATACTGTATTCAATCTCGTTAGAGTATTTAAATTTCAAAGTATCTTGAATAAATTAATGCTGAATTGAAATATGATTTTGAAACCTAATGTTCCTAATGTGAAATGTTGGGAAATATTATTAATCCCTGAAATACCGTTTCGGCGGTACTATTACTCGCATTAAGAAATACAACATTGCCAACCCCGTAACGAAAAACCGTTTGTAATCCTTACCCTCGCACCTCAAATTCGGAAACTCCATTATTCATACCATCCACTAGTAAAATACATAGCCCTACCAAGGATCCATATAAATGCTAGACTTGGTAGCTCGTGGCATATAAAAACGCACAGTAATAAGATAACGCTTACAGATAACGCTTACTATTCGAAGCTATACACAAACTGCCGAAAGAGCCGTCCGTCGCTAATCGTCGTCAATCAAAAACGACCTAGTGACGATACACAAATATCAAAGTTCATTAATTCTAGATTCCTTAGGTGCTGGGCCTCCTCGAACGATAAATATAAAAATGATTATTGAAAACGTTCAAGAAATATTATAATGTGCCTTCCACGTCTATCATTACAACAAGAAGAGGTAGAAGGATTAGGGCAGGATTAATGTCAAAGTAATACGTACTTCATATTTCAATATGACTCTATATGCAAACAATTTGTATACTACAAAGTACACATCGTTCGAAAAACTGTAACTTTTTAAGTTTAGGATTCTTAGAGTCAATCTTCAGAAGGAAAAAGGTGATGAATCTAACGGTTCTGGCAAACGTAATATAGACAATGGTTGTAATTCAGTGTAATTGTAACGAAGATATGAAAATATCTTCGTTAAATGCAAAAATATAGTTTGAACAATTTTTTAATGGATTGATAAGGCGACAAATGTAATAATTCTGACGAAAAACATCTTATATAGGATGTATGTAATGATACTTCGTTACTGCAAGTGTAGTCTAGTTACATAATTTTCCGTTTATCCGATTCTTCTAACGTAGTTAACAAAAAAATACGGTTACCGGCGATAACCATAACCTAAACCTATTTCCCTTCTGCACCAATTCGTGTTTTTAATTTATATTAATACAGGGTGTATGAAAATTAATTATCACAATCATTTAGATACACCGTTGAAAAAGGTAGGCATAAAATTGACTTTAAACCTAATTTTAAACATCTAATTCTTTTCTCATTTTATTTTATTTTTATAATACTCTTCATAAAGAGAAAGCATCTGGAAAGAGTAATGGTCCATAAATGAACCATTACTTCAAAAAATTAACCACGTGCTCTATTTTCTAAAATATGATTTTAACACAAAGTCTGATAAGAGAATATTCTACACGAAAATTTCCTTTTTTCCTCATAGAACAGCAATCTGTAAATAAATGTATAAGGTAGTATCAAAGAAAAGGAAGTTGACCTTTCAATAATCTGAAAGACATTAAACGAATGAAAAATTAATAGGACAGTCGTATTTTTCCTTTGAAACCGGGAAACTTCTTTATTCAACGTTCTTCCCGGAAATACGTTGTCTTTGAGAGAATTATAATTATAAGTATAAAGTTTTCAAATAAACACCATATACGAGGCTTCTGCAGATGAATGTATGATATATGTCACATTTCATAGTATTTATTACGTTCAATTATAAGTAATGTAAAAAACTATTTTCATTCATTACGTGTGTTTTACAAATACATCGAATGTGAATAAATAGAATGAGTCACTGTCGCAACGTTATTTCATTTATACTACTAGTATTATTATTTACAACTTCTTATATCTTGTTCCTTTATTGTACATATAACATGTAATATAGTATATCTAAAAGCGATTGTTATAGAAATAAATGATTCTTTTTTTCAATTTCTCCTCGCTTTGAAGGTTCTTACTCATAAACTATGATCAATTATGATGACCTCTGTAACTGGGCAAAAATTATCCGTTACGCGCGGGTTGATAATCCTATTATTCCGCCAATCATACATTATTTGAAAGAAACGTAACAAACATTTATGTCATGATAGCACACGTTAGAGACTATGCATTTTTTATTTCAAGCCTTTCAACGCCCGTCTGAATTCATGCCCATTCAATATCAATGAATAATCGAAGAATGTATTACAATATTCATATCAATAAAGTTGAAAAATATGTACAACTATGTTTGATGCATCTCGATTACATTATGCTTTATAGATATATGAATTTTGATTTCTTTCATATTACTGTGATACCGTTTTTTATATATAATGCAATATCATCGTTACCAAAAGAATTTTCATGTAACCATTTTATTTTCATAAAAACAATCTGTAATCTAACGTCAATGTCCTCATGTTTCAAGCTACGGATCTGCTGAAAAGCTTCGCTAATATGTTCTTTAGCAAGGTCCGATATGAAATACAATTTTTGTTTCCTCTTTTCTCTTTTTGTTTCCTCTTTCTTTCGCTTGCTTCCATACGCGTTCTTTTCTACAGTCTAACAACGGTATAAAGGAATATTTAACGAGATCTTTTCTGACAATCTTGTTAAAAATATTAACGAAGTACATATATCGAAATTGCATAATTATTGGGTGATCTGCTTTATTTAAAAGAAGAAATTCTTCAATCGATCTCTGAACATTACGATTATGCAATATATATAAATGAGAAAATAAACTGACAGTAGCATAAAGTCATTAATCTGTTGACACACACAAAGTTTACTCGTTTCACTGATTTCACCTATATTTTAAAGATAATAATTTATTTTTTCATTCTTTGATGTTTTAATATATAATTATATTTCAATTCGAAACATGTTATATTATATTTATATTTGCAGAAATTAAAATTAACTTGATCGAAATTAATCACATTTTATAACATACAATTTTTAATCACGCGTCGAAGAAGATTTCTAACCCAGAAATAATTCATGAAACACAGTTGAACCTCGACAAGTCGAATTTCTTTAACTCGAAAACCTGGATACGATAAATATTTTGTTCACTCCCTTTCACTCTGCCGTAAAAATCGGAATAAATCGAAATAAGGCTTAAGGTAATTGAAATTCTTTAACTCATACTTTAATTCATTCTTTTTCATACGTAACTAGCTACAACTCGAAGTGTGCATCTAATGTTTATGATTTATATCGTAGCTAACACTAAAAGTTTACAAGATGTGTCAAAGATCTCAGAAAACGATCATTGGATATTTAGCTTCATCAGTTTTTATCTTAGAAGTTCACATTCTTTCAAACAAGATTAAACGTAAGGTGACATAAATTGTACCCTACTAAGATCCTATAGGCACATCAAATATTTGATTTTTAAGCCTCTTTTATTCAACAACTTCGATAAGTCAAAATCTCTATATCTCGAAGGTCTAGTTTCTCTCTCGAGGTTCGAGTTATAAAAATTCAATTATAAAGTAAATTTGAAGTAAAATGAAGTAAATCATTTTAGAGTTGACTCATTATTGGATTTTAAACTCATTATTCGTGTCAATAACAATAAAAGCGGCCCAAACCATACACATATCTACTATTTCAATACACAACTATAATATTCGATCAGACAAAGTAATTTTGTAATTTTTTGTCACAACTATAACATTCTCTGCAAAAATAGTATTACCCTATTATAAAATGAACAGACGTAAAACAAAATTAAAATTAATTTCCTCCAGATTGTTATCTGAGACCACTCGCATGATTACTAGAACATTCGCACAAAAACTGAATATATATAATAGTAAATAATAATAGTAAATTTACTATAAATTTACAATGCTTTAAATTTACAATAAGTAGTAAATAATAGGCACTAAATTTAATGAATTGTATAATAGGCAATACGACTACATAAATATAAATATACAATAATTTTATAGATATGTATATATAAATGTATTATATATTCATATTTATTTAATGATTGAACAAATTTTCTAGAAAGTCATAAATGTATCATAACCAGTTCATAGAATATTATTTTCTGCATGCTTTTAAACACGCTTGCTTTGGAACTGTCTTCTTACGATCTAAAAATATTTGTCGTTAAACGAAACAAATGTAACATTCTTTTAATAATGTTATCAACTACTTATTACCTTATTATTTTTTATAATACAGCAGTAGCTAGATCAAGATATTATCCGTAATCTATTTCTAAGTATCATCGAGAACAATTCGCCGGATGCTGTTTTGCTTTCAGCCGGTTTATGCAGAGACCAAGCCTGCATGTGACCACAGAGAGTACTTGTGAAAATGAGCAATTCAGATGTCCAAGTATGGCTAACTATTCGAAACCGCATAACTATCATGGATATCATGGGATTGACTGTCTGTAAGATACGCGAGGGAATTTAGAGATGGCAAGCAACCCAGCGTTCTGTTGTTTTAAAGAATATGATCATTGTTCGTAGGGGCTCTGGCCGCGAAGTGGAGAAGTAGAGGGTGCTGAGCGTGATAAGGGAACTCAGAACAGCAGGGTACTTACCCTAGAACCTCGGAGTGGAACATATACCCGAGAAACTTGGTCATTCCTTTTATGCAAAATTTATTACATTTCTTAAATTTTATACTTTATTTGCTTTTCTCAACGCTTCTAATCTCTTTTAAATACTTTTAGTTGAAGAGAAGTTATATGTTTAAAATGAAAACGAGCACGATTTTTCGTTGTCGCAAAGACAATAACTTATTTCTTATTAATTAATTATTTCAAAATTAACTTATTAATCAATTCAGGATGATATTTCTGATATCTTAAAGTCTAAATCTTAATCCTAAGATTATTATGTCTATGTATAGTATTATGAGATTATTTTAAGATACGTGATGAGAATTTACAAATGACGTACTCCTTTTATTTTAACTAAAACTAGTACTAATCTAATTTGATGTATCTCATAATCGAATATTGGAAATAAAAGTAATATCATAAAGGTAAAATTTCAACACCATCAAATTCATGATAAAGATATCACAGTGCATTACTTATGAAATTTACATTTTATGCATTCTCTTCTGATTAGCTAAACAAATTTCACTTTTCAATCGTATTTTATTAGATGTAAGATTTTTAGGTTTTGAAAAAAAAATTTTCTAACCTTGCAACATTACTGTTCGATTTCTAGTATTACATTGGACACATTTCAAAAACAATTAATATTCCTCGCATTGTTCGCAACTCAAGTTAATTTTCCCTTTTCTCCGAATAAAGTAAAGTAACGATCATACATAATGCCCTACCCTTCATATATTATTATACTTCCGCATAGAATTAACGAAAGAATCAATGAGAATAATTTATCGAAATTGAATTACACGAAATGATTGACGCTAAAGCATAACCAGTTAGTTGACCGGTTAAATTGTTAGTCAATGGCTGGTCAAATGACAAATGTAGCAGATTACCTATAAATTCTGATACAACTGGAATAAGCAGCACAGATATTAAAAAATTGATTATAAACCAATCATTAGAAAAAAAAAGATTTGTGAAGTTATGTAATGAAATATTTAATCGAAAGTTAAAAATTGTTCATATAGAACGTGGTAGACCCAAGGCTGTGGTAGATTGTTGAGTTTTTGTTAAAAATTCTACATCCAACGCTGTCGCCTTCGTCACTTGACTTTTCTACTATATGTATAATATACATATGAGTTCGTTGCAATTATCTCTTCTTACTTCGTTTCATTTGAAAATGTTCATCATTTGTCCGGTCGTGGCAGGTTTAGCGTTAATTACACTTTACAGCCAAAAGTGATTTTCTACTGAACACTATACCTTCGCATACCCCTTTAATTAAAATAAAATTCCTTCGCGTAAATTAATTGGATCGAGAATGAAATCAGAGTTCATCGATTAAAATTGTTTGCACTCTGGAAAACCATGTAGATGTCTCCGGAAAGTTTCTAGAGAAATGGCTGATTAATAGTGAAACTCTCTCCAGCCGTACTACAAGGCCCAATGCTATCGGTTTTTGTCCGCGCGTCTATCATTCCTCTCTCCCAAAGCTTCCGCAGCTACTGGATCTTCTTAATTAAAAGTTACCTAGTAAACTATTCCCTGATTTTATATCATCCCTGATCCTATATTTCTTTTACATACTACACTTTTCGTCAGAAAATGTTTGTATTTCAAATTACTTATCACAGTTGTCATGATTTAATGATTTTCGAACTTTGTAGAATAGAAAAGGAGAAAACAGATTTTGAGAAATTTGAAACCTATCTCTTTTCAGAGAATGAAATAATTGAATTGCTATTAATGTCGGGAAATGTGTGATGGCTGTAATAATTATTGTAGCTGCATTCGACTTCTTATTAGCTTATTTACATAAATTTTTAATCTATCAGATTTATATTTGGCTCTTTCGTTTTAATATGTCTATATTTCAGAATTATTGTTGCCAACGGAAGTTCGAATGCTGGCATCCCAAACTTTTAGCAAAGATAAATGGTAGATATACGAATATTGGATTTGAAACATCGATAAAAATATTGAACCTGTGGTGAGACTCAAGTGTTCAGAATATCTAAGTAGGATTATTAAATCTGATAATAAATTAAGAAGCAGGGAATAATGATAAAAAGTATTTGATATAGCCAGAGGAAGGTATAAGTTGCAAATTTTTTCAATTTTGCAAATAAAAATTTAACACTTACCTTAACGGTATGTATCGCGTCGCGATTGAATTTTTGGTAAATTCAGACGAGTCGTAATTTCGTCTCGCGATTAATCTTGGACCTCCCCAAATTAATCTTGGACAACTATTTCAAATGATCACGAGCAAAAGGTAGAGCTAGACTGAAGTCGAACGCTAAACTGACCTGAACGACGATAGGAATCAAGCTAGTCTTGTAGATATTGCGCAGAATTCCTCTGTTAGAGGTTTTGATTGGAAGTCTCTGCTCCTTGATTTTCATATAATCAGTGTTAAGAAAATCGGGAGTTCACCAAGAAGATACAGGATTCTTCGTTGGCGAATTAGACCATGGGAATTCTCTTGGTCCGCAAATCGGTTACCTTGGAGGAAGGGAAGGTCCTCGCAAACGAATACGGCGATGGAGGGAACCCCTTCCTTCAGGACGAGGTACACGGGATTCACCCGTGCGCTGGTGTCCTTCCGAAAGTGACCACTTCGGGGTCACCCGTCGTTTACGGCCCCTCGCTAGGGCCTGAGGATCCCAAAGTATGCGGACTACGTGGAACCCATAGGCCTGTTGCCAACCTTAATTTCGTTAAGTTAAGGTTTTCACGGATTCCGCGACACGAGGAATCATAAAAAAAGGAAAGCTTTTCTAACATTCATACGGCATGGATAGGAAGATTCCGATGCTGGATTGCTTTGGCCCTAAAGATTCGGCTGTTGAAAAAACATAACGATGTTTTCTAGGTTTTCCTAGCTTAACGACGGAACAGTATGATTGCGATAAAAGAGTAGTCTAAAACTTTGAAGGATTATACCGAGAAGAATAAAATGTATCTAATCGCCACATTCTATGTGTGTATTCTCTAAATTAAATTTTTGGTATACAAAGGTTCGAAAACTTTAGCACATTACTACATTATTACAAATTTATTAATAAATCTATGAAATGATATTAAAATATTTGGATGCTTTTATTGAAAGAACTAAAATGTGTACTTGAACTATAATGTTTGATGCAATATAATGTATATAATGGAAAGTCGCAAAACGATTTTGCATGAGAAAAATTATAGAATAAATTCAACGATACAAATAGTACTTATTATATATGTAATAACATTAGAAAGCAGCCATTAATTAAAGAATTAAGAAATTGGCCAACAAAAATATATTATTTATTGTTAACTTTTGTTGCTATGAATAACCTAAGCTTTACTCCGAGTATATCATATTTTTATCACAATTTACATTTGTAATCAATTTATTATAAATATCGTATATATGATTGTACTAATTTCCCAATTTTAGTGTAATAACTTTGAGATTTTCTACTTGCATATCTATACAGGGTGGACCACATAAATATTACAGATCATTACTTATATATATGATATATATATGATATATATATATATATATCATTTGAACATTTCCAATCAAGTCATTCTTTTTAAATATCTCGAGGACAAGTCATTTTTTGCCATTATACTCTAATAGCGCCTTACGTGGAATGAATAGAGGGATTCACCTGTGCCACAGAAAGTATTGATTTTCTTTAGAAATATATGCAATTGTTAATTGCACATGCACCATTACGCTTAAAAGAAATTGGAAAGCCTGTGGATGTAATGCTCTTCGAACCAAATACCATTTTTTTGACATTTTTTTGTAAATGCATTAATAACGAAGTAATGCCAAGTAACAGTTGCGTGGCCCACCGTATATGTCTCTATATACAATATCGTTTTAAATATTTCAGTTTCGCATGAATATTTCGCTCGTTAAAAATATCCAGCATTTGAGTATTTTCATGCACCAGGGTATGGGTAAAACATGCATTTTGAAACTTTCAAAACGTCCTTTTGAAAGTGGTAATTCAAAATTTCACTGAAACTGCAATTTATTATGTCAAAGGCTAAAGCTAAAGACTAAGCAACCCATTAACACTGACATCTATACGAACATACCATATTGATCCATGAGCTCTTAGCTGATCAGCGTTTAATACTTTTTCATCTTAATTAAGTCCCCCCTCCCCCTTCCGCGTGTGTCTCCACTGTTACAAATTTTTAATTATTTAGATAACTAACTATAGTATGCTTATACTTTAAACATGATAAAACGTTCATTATAATCGAAGGAATAGCTTCGCAGCAGGTAGCAAGTTCACAAATAGCCTGAACTTTAACGTTGTCAGGACGATGTAATCTCTTAGCTTGGGTTTTCTCTAGAACTTAACTCTTTTCATTGCCTCGGGAGTTTGTTTCAAAAGTTCGTAACATTTTTACATTATGGCTTGGTCACCGTTGGCTTCGACTTATATAGAGGGACTCTCAACAGTCATGATGCAAACACAAATAGGCTATAGCTTACGAGCTACTGAGACGAAATTAGAAAATGTGCGTGTAAGAACTTTTTTCAAATGTATAACTTTATGACTCTATTAAGATTGCTGAATTACGAATTAAATGATATTACAAATTATTAAAAGCAAAATCTTCATGCGTTATATGTATTTTGTTTATATGTAGGTGTAGTGGATACGTATCCTTGCGCCTTTACATTTATTATAGCTCCAATATACACGGAAATAGAGTTTGGATAATTTTGTGTATAATTTGAAAAACAAAGTTCGGTGGAGTAAGGATTAAAAGAATAAAATACGTGCGATATAACCATTTTCATAAGAATTTATTTATTGGATTTTTCTGATATATTCGATAGAACGCCAATTCGATTCTGTAACCATAGCGCGAAATTATTCCTTTTGCGCGTATTTCTATTTCTAGTGCATAATATGTAGGATATTCAGCGAATCAGTGTGCGATTCTTCACGTATTATTTACGATGTCAAAAAGTGTGTTTAACAGAAACTGTTGAATATTAAATTAAGTAAACATCGTAATACTTATAATTGTCAAGAAAAGGTGTCTGGATTTACTTAAACGGCCCTATGTGTCTTTGATTTAGGGCCATCGAAGCTTATCATCGAAGCTTAACATCGAGCTAACAATAAGTTTAACGATATACCAGACTATAACATTTGAATGATCCTGAGTGTAGAAATCATTAAAAGCTTCAGTGAAATCGTGTGCATAGTTAAAATAAATAGACAACGATGAAACAAATGAAGAGCGGATGAAATAGATTCGGTTATTTATACGCATATATACTATGATCGATATTTTGTGACAGTTTCATTATAAAGTCTCGAAAATTGACAAAGACGTAGTAAAAAGAAATAGCTACTATCCAGCTTCTCTCTAGTAGACCAATAGACCAATTTAGAGCAATATAAATAAACTTGTCACTTGTCACTACGGCAATTGAAAACGAAAGGAACATTGAATGAAAATATACAAAATACCTACCGAAGCAAATAGACAGTCTGCGGTTTGTAGTTTGTCGTATCGAGCATATGCATAAAATGCATAAAATTGTGAAGCTCCGAAAGCATTCTCTTAATTTTTTAAATTATTCTGGCTTTATTCTGTAATGTGATAAATAATAATTTATTCTCTGAAAAGGAAATGAAGTATTTACGTGAAAGGTAAATTTAATGAAATAATGATTTCAATTAAATATTTGTAATGAAACTGATTTATAAATAAATAAATATTTGTAATGAAACTGAAATAATATCAATAATTCGTATATCAATAATTTTGATTTCACTGTAAACGATTTTGTTAATTTTGAGGAATATGCAGTTATAGTTTTATACTATACACAGCATTTTTGAAATAATAAATAATCTTTCGCCGAAATGAAAAAATATCAATTCAATTCCTCAAATATTCCTTCATTTCTGAAAGAATTCTTCGTTTCGTAGACTCAGAATCATATTTCTCGATATATAATTTGTAGACAAGGAGAAATATACGATGGAAGAAGAAATATATAGTATAAATAAAATGTATGAGACATGCAAGGAAAAAAGTATAAATCAAATTAAACAGTGTACGAACAGTTTATAAAACATCCTGTTGGTTCAAGACAACAGTTAGAAGCGACATCTTACGAAGTTTCATATTAAAGTGTACTTTACAGTAAGATAAATTAAGTAAATAGCTATAACGTATCGTTATTGATATATATGGAGAAAAAGAAAAACAGTAAGGAATTCTATGCACTTCAGGCAAATCGTTTATCTTCAAAATAATAAATGTTTATTACAACAATTAGCACTTACATAACAAATATTACAGTTTAAATCATAATGTTTGTATGCAATGTTCTAAATACAACCTTCTAAATACAAACTTTTCATAGTTTGAATTGTCATGAAAAATGTTACACGCAATAGTCGTTGTTACAGATTCCGTCTTATCGTGCATGTCCTTGATTTTATTGTGCTAATCGATTCTTTTATTCTAATATTTCGTATCTGTTCTATTAATCTCAATTTTGTACCAACGATATACCGATTTCATTCTTCCCTGACATCTCATACCCTATCTTCTGCTTTAACTGTCCAGTATTACGTCCCTATGTGCTGAAACCTGCAGCAACGGAATGTCCAATCAGAATGTCCTTAGTCATAGCGAGCAGCGCCTAGTCCAATCAGGAATATTCTGCATAGTCTGGGGTGTCTTGTCCTTATACCCTGTTCATGCCCTGTCACTCATCCGTCCTCAGGTATGACTATGCGCCCATGCCACGACAGTTAAGTCCGCAACCCCAAGATTTAAAAAGTCAAACACACATAGGGGTCCAATCCTTTAGTCTTATGAGGAAGATTAAGATACATTTATTGTTGTTGAGTAAAAGCATTCGTAAACTTGAGTAGTAATTAAACTTTGACATTCATAATAAAGTAAATAAGGTAATAAAATAATTTTCAAACAACAGCTGTTAAAAAAGAATAGAAATTCTAATATAAATTAGGATATATAAGATATAGTGAAATGGATTTTATTTACTCCTTTATTCGTGAAATCTGAAAGGTTGAAAATTGATTTTGTTTATAAAATATTTTCACTACCAGACCTATTTTAGGAATTTTTCAAACGTCCCAAGCAATTTTTGGATCTTAATTCCTCGTGAAATTACGTCTTCATTTAAACCTCATTTAGTGTATCTTGAATTATAGACAAGCACAGACTAATTAAAACATATAGGCATTATAGGCTAATACATATGTGAAAAATTTTATTTTGTACATATAAATTAAAAATTTTATTTCCTCCGGTTTCTTTTTTTATTATAAGTTCATAAATACACGTATATGGTAATTATCGTGCGACACAAATGCTTTCGTCCATACACGAGAGATATGGTAGCGAAAGAGTTAAATATATTAAATACTAAAAAAATGTACAATAAATAAGTATAAAAGAAAATGTTATCATGAAGTTCGGGTGAATTTTTCTGCATGACAAAAGTACTATATGTCTTACAAGATACTAAATATCTTACAAGTGACACACAATGCAACACTATGTTCGGTTATTAGAATTGAGTTATTTGATTACTCTGTTATTCTATTATTAAGAACTCGTAGTTATTCTACGTGTCGTAATTATCTTCTGACTAATCGTATTGGAAGAGGTTTCATAATAATGTATATGTTTATATTCGAAATACCATATTATTTTTCATATATTGATAGCCTACGTGATACAGAATGTACCAAGAATTTGGACTATGGTATGGGATCCAAATATTCGCCATTCTTAACTATCCTGAAATGATTAACTTAGTACGAAATGGAAAAGAATTAATCGAACAAAGTGGTTAGCGATTAAATTCTATAAAATTTATTTTGTTTTGTCTTATTTTAATATAACTTCGTTTTACAATTTTATAGTACCTTTGTACATTTATTATACAATAAATTATACACGTAGTAATTTATACATTTCTTCTACTATTAATTTACAATCCTATCTCAACTCTTGCTGTCTTTTACATTTTCGCTATTTGGAGAATTAGACAATCAGATATACATACATCAGTCATTAATTTGTAGATACACGTCTACCTATACATATATTATCCATATATAAGAGTACGTTTTGAGAAAAAGTATATAACATATGTAGGATATTTTTGGACGTCGCTAGGTATAGAGGTCCCGTTAGCGTTTTGGGCCAGGCCATGTGAGGTAGCCTCGCTCAACCCCGGTTTTCCCCATTGTGAACTGGGGGTGACGCATCCGCGTGCACCTCTCGAGAAGGGTCCCCGCGTAGGCGACCCTTCGGTGAACCTAACCCGAAGGAGGAATCCCTTCCACCCCAGAGCGTTACGTGGAGGAAGCTCTCTCCTCCTTCGGGGGAGGTCCTTGCTTCCCAGACGGGCTTAAACGGGCCCGCTCTGGAAGATAGAGTGGGGTTTTTGAGATAGTCTTTAGAGAATTAAGATAGTCTTAGAGAGAGTCAAGATCGAGAATTGTGATTGCGAGAGTTACGCGTTATCAAGAGTCGAATCGAAAATGCAGATTGCAGTGAATCTGAGTATTCCGAGGTACTCTCCAGCGAGTAGAGACTGTGTGACTCTACACATATAAACTATAACGTATATAACACATAAAAATAATTTTTGTACTTGTATACATTCAACAGATTTGGGATTTATGATTATAATCGGTAAATCTGAAGAATCGTATTAAAATAACTAAAATTGTATAAATTATAATTTACAAACAGAAAATTCTACGTAATTCAAACACATCGGACAATTTTTATTTACGTGAACAACGTATGATTATAAAGAGGGTAAATTACTGGGAGCGAAACGTATAAAATAAGGAATGAATATCGATCGGATATAAACACTATTTTATGCATATAACGAACCGAAATATTATCGATTTCAGTATCCAATATGAACGATATATTTTACTCGTATGTTAATAAAACGGAATGATTAATTACTAACATAAATTGCGAATAAGTAAAAAGGCGTAATGGAATGGTATGTTTTTGCGCCAGGTCGATTGTCATTATCGATACCATTGCTCATGGTCGAAACCTTTAATTTCTTTAACGAATACAACCACAAAAGTGTCCGCGTTGGAAAAACGACATCTTGAAAAAACGAACGAGTGAAACTATTGTGAATGAAAGCGGGTGCGATTGTGTCGGGAAGAAAGGAATAAATTGAAACACGATAGTCCAATGCCAATGTAACCGCGTATAGGATAGGATAAGGGTAGAGCTCCGTAAGTAGCCTCCGACAGAACTCGTGCCAAACAATTTGCAATGCTGAAGCGAAAAGTTGTCGAGCTTTACTGCAAGGAGGGTTTCTCACGAGGCCGACGAATAGAACGAGTTTGTCTTCACCGTTCCGAGAAAGACGAAAGAGAACTGCCATCAAGCGGACGAACCAACTGGAAACCGAGGGAATGAAAGAAGGAAAAGATTAACGAAACGGGGAACTATCGAGTGATTGAACTGTGCTTTGCATAAAATCGAGAAAGGTAGAATACATTTTTCGTCGCTTTTCCTCGATCAGTTTACCTTCCTCTACATACTACCGTAATCCTTTCCATTACACTTACCTCTATTCGCGAGAACACTATTTATTTTCCGCATTACGGCTTCCACGGCCAGACTACCCTTTCCTACCTGCGTATTAAAGCGTAATAATGGAACTGGAATTTTATTCGCTCGGTCAAATATCCTTCAATCACCATGATTAATAAGTCTGTATATTTGAACAGTGTTTTACGCTTTGGACAAAAATATCGTGTATTATATAAATGTAATGCAAACATTACTTAATAATAACGTATATGATGTCTTGAGCTTTCCTCTGACCAACCACAATGCACATAAAAGTCAAAAGAAGAAAAGAACGTTATATACAATCTGTGTATAAATGATTCGTTAAAGAGGGTGGATTATGTTTATCCGGTATGGGCAATTACATATTTTCTTCATATTAAGAATTTATATAGAGCATTCAAAACGTAGTGCCTGAGATTCAGCGAAATATTCAAGAATGTCGTAACAGAATAGATTCAACTGTTTACCAGTAGCAAATTTATGACCAAATATAAAAACATCGTTTTGAAATGAGAATTCGAAACTAGAAACAACATAATTATTTTTTGTTATATTAACAATTTTTATGACATGGAATCGGTTTGCTATAAATGATAAGGAACGGAATAGATGAATACGATTAACTTCCTGTGTTCCGTGTAATGTAATAAGAAATGTGTTGTTACCTAGCCTGCGAAATTTATTTATAATTATTTACCAATGCGTCTGTAAACATTATATATAACATCTCTTTCTTTTCGCTTCTAGATTAAGTTCCTGTAGTTTCGGCCATCTTGTATAAGAATAATAATTTAAATACTGTAATAATATATTAATAATATACTATAATAAATAATATATTATAATAATCATCTTGATATTAATATAACATAATGATGTAATGCATAATGATAATGTAAATTCAATAATACAATAACAACAATGTTGTAATATACAATTAACTGTAAACAATGGCATAATGACATTACACGAAAACGACATTAGATAGGATATTACTTATAATTATTTGAATAAATTATTTACAAATTTTGTTTCGGTTTATTACCTGTGCATTAATGGCATTAAGCACTGATACTAAATATACGTAGAGTCACACAGTCTCTACTTCGCTGGAGAGTACCTCGGAATACTCAGATTCACTGGAGACTGTATTTTCGATTGGACTCTCAATAACGCGTAACTCTCACAATCACAACTCTCGGTCTTAACTCTCTCTAAGACTATCTTAATTCTCTCAATGACTATCTCAACTCTCTCTCTATCTTCCAGAGCAGGCCCTTTTAAGCCCGTCTGGAAGGCAAGGATCTACCCCGAAGGAGGAGAAACCTCCCTCCATGTAACGCTCTGGGGTGGAAGGGATTCCTCCTTCAGGTTAGGCTCTCCGAAGGGTCACCCACGCTGGGACCCTTCCCGAGAGGTGTCCGCGGATGCGTCACCCCCAGTTTACAATGGCGAAAACCGGGGTTGAGCGAGGCTACCTCACGTGGCCTGACCCCGACTCGTCTGGCCGCCAGACTCTAACGGCACCTCTATATCTGGCGAAGTCTAAAAATGTCCTACATATAAAAACGACGCGAATGCTTATACGGAGATTATTGGAATAAAAATTGTTAATTTATTATTACGAGAAGCAATATCATACATATTGTCGAATATTTATATTACGTCACTGTTCGGTATTACAGGCGCTGCTAGTCTCATTTAACCTACATAACCTATGAGACACGTGTACTACTTGATAATCTAAAAACTCGTTAATTTGTACGAAAGGTAACCATACTGATGCCGCAATTATTCACTCGTAATAATTATTATGTGACTTAAAGTTTCTTTCAACTCTACTTTCCACTTTGGTTATCTTTCTTTCCTTCGTTACCGATGCGCGATAATATTTCCACAAGGCAAAGGCATGTGCAAAGGATCTATAACGTCAGAGGCACTCGTAAAGTATAAAGGACACGAGTGATGTAGTTGCGTGGAAGAATAGTTCAGCGGTTGAAATTGCTACGCTTGTGTAATAAAACGGTTGCCACTTTCCTGTGTAATTTTTCCGGGTGCAATGAGTGCGGACAACCAGGAAGTTCGTTGGTTTACGTTCTGCGCTGCAGGAATTCGCAGCGCGAAATTATTACGACAATATGTCAAGATCTCGAAAGTAAGTTCAGAAAAATACATAAAGAGAAAGGAGGCGCTGATTAGTTCGTCGAATAATATTTGCATTCATTTGCAAAGAAACAAAGGGAGCTAGTTACAAGGGAACTATAATGGGATGAGGGAGGAAGAGGGAGAAAAAGAAGGAGGTAAATAACGTTTACAGATATAAAGTACAATTTCAAGACCATCATTATTCCCACCGCACAACAGTTTAAAGGAAACAGTCACGCTTAATTAAACGTTTAATTTTCGAGTAATGTTCCTGTAGCGTTTCGATTATCCCAAGTAATTAAATGGAGCACGTTTAAATCGAACCAATTTTTTTTTATTCAACGCTCTTCTCCCCCAAAATCTGCAGCGATTATTTAATGCGTTGATTATTGAAATGAAAGGGAAGTTGCATCTCCTGCCGAGTAACTGTTAGTCAATTCTCAAATGACTACGTTCTACCTTTCTTCGTATTTCCAATAAAGCTTATCAATTAATCATGTTGGCAAAATATTTACGTAGAATATTTATCCTTAATGCTAGCAATATTCAACGCTGGGAGCTTTAAATAATCATTTCCTGCTACAAATATTACCGCTATTATGAGCATAATTTTCTTATTTTTAATTCGTTTTATATGTTTTGCATATTGATATATGTACCTGGAAACAGTTCAACGCCAAATTACTTACTGCAAATGTGCATTAAGGTCAACGCAAGAATTCCAAATGGAAACCAAAGTGGAATGTATCACTTCTATTAATTACGAGACAAGCAATTTTCCTTCAAAAACTTAAAACTGCAAAATTCAATTTATTAAATGCTCGAATTCTTGTTTATTAGAACAGATTTGGCAGGGCAACGTCTAATCGCACTCACAAACACGTGTAAACGTACGCCTTCTGAGTTATCATATCGAGCAGAGGATGCTCGACAATAGAAAAATAAAGAGGAACGGAAAATTGCAAATGGTTACGAAAGTCTGTAAAAAGAACGCTTAAGGGAAAATAAGAAACGTTGACATGAAAAGACGTTGCTGCAAATATGGGACAACAGTATTGTACCTGTCGCAGCAGCATTTCCCTTATTTGCAAAATTTTTATCATTCTGACTGTCCCATTAAAAATTGCAATTTTCTTCTACTATAATGGCATGTACGATTTTCATCTTGTCCCGCCTTTTCTCGAGGCCAAATTTGCGTGTTTGTGACTTTTGGACGAATGGTATAGAAGGAAATTATATACACGGAAGTTGTTTGTCATTTAATATGGATGACAGAAGTCATTCGTTTTACTAAAATTTCTGTCTAAAACATTTAAAAATAGCTTGAAATTGAATCATAGAAATGATTGATATCAACTCTAACGCGTGTTTAAGAAATACTTAAACCATTAAACAGAATTCGAGGGTAAAATGATCAAAATTGCCATGAGTCGGTTTCAATAAATTCCATTTTTCAGTTCAATAGTTGAACCACAAAATATTGAATTGATGTATTTATAAGTTGATCATATGTATCATGATCAACTGATATCTGTGGATAGTTGGTTTCTATGCACAGATATAGAGCATACTTAATTATCTTTCTTTTATCAATGTTTTAAATTAAACTTCAAAATGATTTTGAATTTATCGATCAGTGGCAGCTTCTTGATAGAATTTTAGAAGGTTCATAGGTTTCAAGTCAGGAAAGTTAAGCATTAGTATTTAAAGAAAAATTCAATCATTTATTTTATGTAAAAGTGTTCAATTTGTATCGAGTATATTACATTATTTAGAACAACTAGGTACGTTTAACGAATTATATCTATAAGTACATTTATTTTAGATTACATTCGTCTGCTATTTACATGACCTAACATCGAAAACAATAACTCGTTCATAATAGTAGTTGGATTTAAAAATGGTATAGTCTAAATCGTATAAAGTAAAGAATAAGCAGGAAACTTAGTCGTCAGAAATACACGTATATACATGACCTAACATCGAAAACAATAACTCGTTCATAATAGTAGTTGGATTTAAAAATGGTATAGCCTAAATCGTATAAAGTAAAGAATAAGCAGGAAACTTAGTCGTCAGAAATACACGTATATATATGCATATGCATAGCAACTGAATACAATAGATTATAAGTAACATTATACTCACATGTAAATCACAGTTATCACAATCAAAAATAGTATATAAAATTCAAAAATGTGAACTCAAACTGTACATCATTTTGTATTTTCTTAATTTTAAATCAAACTTACTGCTGAAGGCTTACTTCAGTGACTTTGCCCTAAATCGACATATTTTCCGATTTTGTTAAAAATGACTGTAGTACGCAAATTTTTTAAATATATTATTCAGATCCAGATTTTCAACAACTTCGATCTAATTGGCCCATGACTTTAGTTTCCGAAATATTTACATAAATTGGTACTACTACGGTAAATTCTAAAAAGGGTATAGAGATTTAGGGAAAAAACCCAAAAGTAAACTTTAAATATTATTAAATATTCACACAGCATACCAATATAGCAACAATTGAAAAAGCTAATTGTTTCAGAAATATTCATTCGAATCGGTTTGATTGATCATTTTATTCAGAATAGTTAAAGAATGAATTATTTAAAATGTTTTATTCTTCTAAATGCGATACAGTTTCTTACTTTAGGAAATTCACTGACAAGTACATGTAGCTGGTGACAGCGATATAATGAGGTTATAAAATACATCAGCCGTTAAACTTAACATGCTTGGGGAGTCGGAACAGTAATTTGAAACATATAGAGAGCGACACGGTGCTGTAGCCTCACTCAGGGCCGTACCATGTGACCTGCGGATAGTTCCCTCCTTCGGCAGTACATTTACATTTAAACAAATTTTCATCGGTACATTTAAATAAATTTTCCATGCCATAAAATTTGAGGAAAGGATTTTAGAAATATATACCTTGCTACCACGCACAATCCATACATGTTGTCAGAGAATTAAAAATTTCAATGTATAATTTGACTTCTACGATCTGTGGCACAAGCTCCTCTATAAGATAGACACGACACTATATCGATTTCACCAATTGTAGATATACCAGTCAACAACATCGTTGAATCGTTTACTATGAGACATACTCAGAAAATAAAACAATCACGGTAAAAACAATTGTAAGAGTTACAGAATGTTGTTCAAACTATTCAATATATTTCAACAGGTTTAGAAAATAATCAAACAGTGTTATCAAGATAACCTATTTTTATGATTAATTTTATGAGTGTTGACTGATAAATGAAACTCATTGCCAATTCTATTGCATCAGTGTCATGGAATTCCCAAATGCTGATGGTGACTGACAAAGAAATCTTAATTTTCGCTTGTAAAGTTTTTCATACGCAATAAATAAAATCTGAAATCTGAAAGCTGAAATCTGCGAATGCGCTCACATTTTACAAAAGGTTGGGACAAAGTAATGACTATGGCTACAGTTCTGAATCTAAAAATAATACAAATCAAGAAATATTGTACGCCGCGTTGAATTTAATATTCTTCTTTAATGTACAATATATTTCCGCTCGATCCAAATTGTCACGCTTCATATTAAAATTCTTACGATATCGAGCTTGAATCATAACACATTTTGTACCAGTCATCAAATCCTTATTTATATCGGATGAATAAAACATTCGGAAAAATGCAGAAATAAATACACACAGCCGTTTACAGATTTGAATACATTGAAGAAATAATTATCTCGTACATTGCAATTCATCCATGAATCATAAGAAATGATTCTGCAGCGAAACGTTCATACTTGCAGTAATGTACTGTATCATTAGAAGTCAGTTCCGCATTTTAAGTAATTGCTGAGCGAGAATTTTCGATAGTTGTGTAAATGATAGTAATAATAAAAATGCGATTTACACGAAGATAGTAATAATAACGATTTATTGTATAGATCCAATATGGTCTGATTTGGTGCAAACATTTTATATCACATAGATGTATGTATGTTCAAGAAGAGTTGAAATCCATGAAATATTCAATATTGAAAAGAATATTATACTTATTATGTGTAATACATTTCTTACCAACAGTGTAGTAGATTGAAGACAATCCTTCTTTGCATATACATTTCTATTAAATGTGTAAACTTCATACATATATATTGCAATTATATATTGTAATTATATATTATAAATACATATTGTAATTTGAACAGTTAATATAAATGTTGTAATGCAAATAGCTTGTATCATATATATAGAAAGAGAAGGAGAGAGGAGCAGAAAAGAACAATATAGTACAATATATGTAATATATATCGTACAATATACTTCCTAATATACAATTATATCATATATTGAACAAAATATTAAATTTTTTACCTGTGTAATATATGGTGGTGTATAGAATTTGCTTATTTCGAATACCATTAAATGTATATGTTGTATACAAATGTGTTTGCAGCACATTATGTAATGCGCGTATTCATTTTATAGGTGGAGTCGTATCGGAGATTCCAAAAATAACTCAAGTTTTTTGTGATTGCATTTCTTTATGTGGGATAGTGTATATTTTATGTAGAAATATCGAAAAACGTTGAATTTTGAATAAGAAATGATACTTACCTCTATTAGTCCTATGCTCAATAATTGGCGAATAATTTCCCTTCGTTTCGTAAAAACCCATTACGAATAACACGAAGTAAAAACCTTTATGAAAAAATTTCTCATATTTCGTATACTTCAGAATTTATTCAAGATATGCAAATCGTATGAATCATCTTGCATAATTATGTATATAATTAAACATTACACATATACATGTATAAGTGTAAACTACAAAAAGAGTAATATATTATATACAAAATAAGGCGAAAGTTGATTAAAGAGATGGGAAACAGAAAAAGAAAGTGCATAAAAGAGATCCGTGAAAATTCGCGTAAATGGTCAAGAATTGGTCTAGCTAATTAATATTATTTAGGACATATTACATTATTTATAATTTAGGATTTTTACCATTTTTCATTTGCATTCTCTAAGAGAATTTCTGTCCTCGTGAAGGAAATGTTCAATATAATATAAATCATACACTGAAATGAACTAGGGTGTCACAATCTTTATATGTTAATCTCCTGCTTAAATTTTTGCTATTATCAGCAGGGAGCTGACCTGCTCGTATTTTCCATCTACTTCGCTTTAGCTTTTGTACCGTTTCTCATTTTCTGGAATTATTATACATGAATTCATTCTCATCTGATTTCCACGTCTTTGCACTTTATATCTTTAAACTCCTTTTCTTTCCAATCTATTCCGCATTATCGTGCTTTAATCTAACACTGTTTTCCGTTCTCGTAATCAATGTCAGATTTTCTCTTCTATTCCTTGCTTTTTCTACATTCATATACTTTAGAGCAGAAAGTCTGAACAAGATAATTCTTATTTTTTCAATTATCTACTTACTTTTTAAATTAAATCGACATAATATATTTTGTCAAAATAATTAAAAAATATGTATTATAATGAAATGTACGAAGCAAAAAATGCCTTTAAAAAACAGGCAACAACTGAATAATGTCGAGGAGAATATAAAACTGTGTAATTTGTTTTTCTGCGGTACACAAAGACCAAATTCTTACTGTTTTAAATGGAATCATTTGATGTTTAATGTGCTAATGGGTGCAACGTGATATTCTCTACGAAAATGTATTAACCATACAAAAATGTATATCATATATGTATAAAGTTGTTAGTTTGAAAGATATTTTAATTTGAATGTTGCTGTGGAAACACAATTCTTTTATCACTCTTAGTTTTCCATATGGAAACTGAGCTAATAATATGTACAAGAATCTCATATGTTCATAGCATATTTACTTTAATGCCTTCTTAGAATGCAGATGTGTACCTTTTCGAAAAAGGAAGCAGTATAAAAATTAATTTGCAACAATATGCGAAACTTGTATCAAAATCATACAAATTTCACACAAAGCAATTTAAAATACGTATACAAATATCTTCGCTTAAAATATTTCATGCGATAAAGACATAAAAGAAAGGTCAATGTGCTCAACAAATTGCAAAAGAGAAAACATTTTAGCTTAAGAAATTGATATTTTATTCATTGCCGCTTACCATTACAGAACCAAAACGAATTCATCTTTTTACTATTAAAACAGAATCACTGCCATTGTTCGAAACACCTTTTCCCTTCTCGTTTTATGTAAATTATATATATATACCTTGGGAATATAGCTGTGGGGAAGAAAGAGCAACTCCAACATCGGAATTTTCCAATATTTCCAATCAAAGAAATTAAAGGCTTTTATAGACATATACATCTTGGTAAGTAACCAAAACAATAATCCAACGTGACCTCAAGATTTCAACAATAAGAAAACAGATATCAGAATACAGTACTAGAAACATACGAATCGGTAAGTATCTGAATCAATTATACACATTTTTCATCATTTATCAATTAACTTTACGATTGCTCCTTCATACTAAAAAAAATTTTCACTTACGTTGTACTAAATTGTTTGTGAAATTACTCTTGCAAGGTAGCAAAGAGTAGAACAATTAGATTCTAAAGTCTCATGAAAGTTAAAAAATTGAGTTTTTGCATTCTTCTTGTAATTTTTTAGTTTGAATAAAATTCCGTGTGTATGTAGAGTATAATTAACTAAATATATGTATGTATCATTCATCTTTTCCTTCCATTTACAGAATATCACTTTACACTGATGAAAACAACGTTTAATTATAAATGCCTTATAACCTTGTACAAAAATTTCCAAGCAGAATTGTATTGTATTTGATATACGGTAAAATGTTATAACCTTGGAAATTAATTTTACTGTCTTGGAGTTTCTTTCTTTCATTGATAATCACATTGCTCCGTTTATAACTCATAATGATAAATTTATATTTGCATTACATTTACATCACACCTGCACATTAATTTCCATATAATTGACCAACCTTTCTTAAAATGAATTTTCTTTTAGTATATAGAACATCAATACAGGAAGACCACGATCAACCGAACTAGTCAATATCAGGAAAATCGAATAACCAAATAATTAAGATAGTTACTGAATTTCATATGAAAACTGATCGTATAAAAGATAAATAATCTGATGGAACGATACACAGAAATGATAAGATGAATAAGGCAAATCTCCAATGTATTAAACAGATGTTTATTTTAACTATCGGTATTGTTCGGGTAAATGTACAATAATTCTGGATGCTCAGACGTTCAGATAAGGTCTGGTAAGTTAATCAAAGTTCAAGTATACTATATTACCTTTAGTGGTGAATGAAATTTAATAACAATAAAGACAATTATTTATTTAGTTACAAAGATTATCAAACACAAATATTAGGTTGAAATATTATTAATTCATCACAATACACCCTCATACGTCTTCTCACTATTAAAACTCAATTGCAACTGGCGTATGCCAAAACACTCTCTTTTTTCTTTCTTCTTTCATACATTACATTAACATACACAATTCACACAACACCTCAATCACTACACGCATACTCATTTATCATAATAACCTGAATTCATTAGATATTTACAGCCCATGCATATTTGTTCCACTCATTCCAATACATACATATTTAAAAATCTATGAAACCATTACCACAATTACCCACTCCATAGTTCACTTTTACAGTTAGTAACACAAGTATCCAAACGTTTCTATGATTGCTCAAAGTGATCAATGTTCATTTCCTTAAATATCTAAGTCTCAGGGTATCATGATGTATCACTACTCACGTTCAAGTAGAAAGGGTCTTTCTATCGTAACTATACTAATGATCAATAAAAAAAAGAAAAGAAAAAAACAGTATCAAACAATTTGATCTTCGCAATTTAATATATAAAATTCAAGAACCGTCGAAACTTCAAGCACATAACCCCACTCAAATATTATACATACACCAATCAAACACCAGGAAAACTACCAGTTTCACTTTTTGCGCCATCGTTACAAGACAAATGTAGTTGTTAAAAAGCAGATTCAGGCATCCAGGTAGATTGCAATAAAGATTCGCTGAAAAGAATTTCGAAAATAAGTACGACAAGGACACGATAGGATCAGGAAATTTCATAATAGCATACTGAACACGAGAAGTTATTCGTTCTTAAAATTTGAAAATATAAATCGTTGAAAGTCTCTTTGAGTAACGGAGACTTATAGCAAGTTTCTGTACTTAATTTTACATAAGTCGATTTAACGCATTCCGAATTCGTCGACGTGAAATAGCGCGAGCGAGATATACGACTCTACGAAATTCGAAAACTACGTACATCGTTGTATTCTATAATGCAGGGTGGTTGATAGTAGATGAAAAAAATTTGTCCTCTGAGGTTATCTTACGAGCCAAAACGGAGTTAATATTAATAAAAAAAAAAAATCAAAATTGTGTTCCACTATCTATTTCATAGTTTTGAAATACGTACAAAATGTATTAAAATTATTTTCAAGATCTGTAATATCAAATCACAAACATAATATGAATAATAGGATTAATAAAAATTGTTCTGAATATTCTACATAAATTTATATATTATTTAATACGTACACCATATGTATGCATACAGAGTGACGCACAAATCGTTCGCCATAACATTTTAGTTATTTTTAATATTATAACAATAAAGAAATTGTGACAACAGTGTATTGATATTAAAAGAATAATTTATAGATAAAATGCAAATTCTGAAAAATTAATTTTTTCATAAAGACAAAAAGAATTTTGTATTTTTTGCGCAACACCATATATTTTTGTTACAATATGCTTAAACTATAAAGGAAGACAAATTCGGAGATTAGATGACATGGATATATATATATCGAAAATCAAAAGATTTTAACGTATATGTAGGGATTATTTGAATTGAAATCCTATGTGTTAGTGGAAGGAGACGAGAAAGGTGAAAATAAAACTCTCGAGACCTAGTTGTAATAAAACTATAATTGTACCGTAAAAAGTTTAAGCTCTCGCACGTCTGCACTCTAACACCCGCTGTTTCAAACTGTCCGTTCTCGTATCTTATTTCAATCTCACACATTTTCTCCTTTTTCAAATTGATTCTCCTTTTCTCGATCACTCACTTCACACGCACAACACTCAACGTCGCCCCCATAGCGTCATGTACCTCAAATCTTTAAGTGCATTCCTAGACTCACTGTTCGTTCGCAATCGACACTTTACCATAAACATTCTCTCCATTGGAACCACATACACACTTCACCCACGCTGGAGACATTCATTCTTACATATATTTTTTTATTACTTGTTTTATAACACGTCGTGAAACGCATATTAACACACTCTACATTTTTGTAACAATTAATTAACTTCATATCGTATTAAAATTATACTAACCGAAACCTACAGCTAATAGAAATCAAGAAAAATAAAATAAAGAAACATTTATGTCACTTGAAGGTTGGCTAAACTTGAGTAATGCTGTTATGAAAATTACTTTGCAAGAATATCGTGTTATCGATTCAGAGTTACACCACATCTATAACACATTCCATTTGCATTTACACGTTTTACTCACATCCACGTGTTCTTTTCTTTCATTCGTTTTACTTTTACTTATTTTATTTTTCACACATCTTACCTAGTTTCTCACGGTTCGTAGAAAATGTCACGAAAATCACGCGTACCCTGTATGAATATTTTCTAAATGGTATTCCGTACAGTAGAGCTGTGTTTATTTTTTAACTCCATAGAGATCGTGCCCGTGCTAGCACGGTTTCGATCTTATACAAAATTTTCTTTATCCCGTGTTATCGCGATCTTACTTTATTCGTTGAATTTCTATAAAACCACGAATATTCGCATTTTCTAAAATAAGAACCTTTTCATGATTTCGATCAGGATACGTTATTGGACACAGCCAGTCACTTGATAAATCGATAATAAAAAAAAAATTTGCTAATTTTTGTTTAATTTTCATAAAATAACACGGTCCGCAAGAGAGTAATTCTCCTAAAATTAAAAGTGATTATATTTCTTAATCGGAAATTCGGGTCGGTTAATCGAGGAGAAAGATTTTATAGGTCTTTTTACTTCTTCTATTCCCCACCTCTTCCCAACCATCTTTTCTCTCTCAAATACGTACACGCGGAGATATTTTCCACAATTCGGAATAAATCGATGTAGAATAATTGAATTTGGAACAAAAGTTCGGAACAATTCTGAAAGACTGAGAACGTAAGGCCACTTTTCTAAAAAATATAGTCAGCTTTCTCCTTTTCTTTTATTGTTATTTTTTAAAAACTTTACAATCAAATCTCGGTGAGTATTGTATATCAGGAGGCTGGCGTAATACAATTACATGTGGAGTAATTAAAATTACTTGTAATCATTAGTGTGAAAGAATGATTTGTCTTAGCTACATTTCTCGTGCAATTTCGTGTATTAGTATCGTTTTAATCTTTGAGTGTATTTTGAAGTGTCTTACTGTTATGATAATAAAAATTTATTTTGGAATATTACATTTCCTAAAGTCCTAAAATGATTGGTATTTTAAACACAAACAGAAGAATTCTGTTCTTTGCATAAGTAAAATAAGTCATGTATATATAATACATTGTAACTTCTACAAGTTAAAATTGAAGCATATAAGGTTAAAGTGTGTATCGGTTATTTGGTAATCTATGGAAACCATAAGATGCGTGACTCTTGCATTTAAATTATACTGCTATGTTCCAGTGTCATGGTATCACGAGTAATACTACGTCTTCAGATTTATTGCAAAAATCTTTCGATTAAAGACCAAATATTTTTCACTATATTTTTCGCGCTCTTATTATTTGAATAGAGGGTATAAGTACTGTATTATTACTTAGACTGATTTTATTTATGAAATGTTTACATTTCAAAAGCGGACACGAAATGAAAGGAAAATGTATTTGAACACGATGAATTAAATTTTATATAAATTAATTTTATAATTAATTTTCACATTATTTTGCTTACATACGATGTCCTTAGTTTTCCTACATTATGCTTTAATAAATTTTATAAAAATATTCCTACCCTTTTCTTAGTTGATGCAGTTTATTGATTGAAAGGTACAGTGCATAACAATAAACAATGAAACTTCTGCACTGTAACTATGATTTGGTAAACAACTGTAATGGTTTAATGACGGTTACCAATACAAGAATCTACGACACAGCTGAAACCAAATACATTTTATTTTGTACCATAAAGAGTGTACCACATATATGTGACAATGACGTATTTTTAATTTAAATTTTAATTCAAACCTGGAAGTAAATAATAGAAATTTCTTTATGGCATTATTTTATATTTATCGGTAGGTCGTTATTTCTAAATATCCATTTAGATTCCTTCCTTTTATTGGAAGTAGTGTATAAACGGTTTAAAAATGTTATATAATAACTTATGGAGGCATATTCTTATCTCAATTTAAAATTGGTACGAGTTGAATACATTGAAGTAATGCATGTACGAAGGTTGGGTACATTCTTTCGTAGACTTCTAATTTTCTTAACAACTTCTTGAAATACGACAAAGGTAAATTACAACCCAACTAACTGTGATGGTTGAAATGAAAATAAAGAACGAGTCCAATTTAGGTAAATACCGACGAAATTTGTAATCATTCAACTTTTCTTTCACGCTATTACTATATCCCAGATTATTAATATTATTTTCAAGTCACACTTATCTAATTTTCGCACTCTTTAAGTCTATCCGTTTTTCTACCATAGAAAGTAGTATAATTTTAGTTTATAACACCGTTATTTTGCAAATATTCTTTAAACCTTTGAATTCATTTTTTTTTATATTTTTGCTAAATATTCAGTTTCACAAATCTCTATCCGAGATTTCAATTGTGAAACAGAGCTGTCGCCCCAAATTTTAAATAATTTCTTTCGCTGCAGCCTAAAGAGAAAAGTTCAGTGGTGTCAGACTAGTAAACGAGGAGGCCAGAGTATGGAACATGTTTGCATCCTACCTACCGCGTTCCGAACATTTTCATTCAAGAAACTCAAGTAAAGTGGAGTGGAGTACCCGGCATACATGAACTGGATGACGTAACGTTTGCGTCGAAGTATGACTTGCTATAGGTTGCTTAAGAGACGAGAACGCAGAAATTGAGGATTCGTCACACTTGCTAACGACGTGGTTAAATATTAATAATAATTTGTCAATATGAGTAAGAATTATTAAGTACCTACTAATATGAATAATATACTGATGTATTAAGATGAATTATTATTACTGATATACCAGTATCAATGATAAACTAATATGTCAACAGAGATAATTATTATTAATATATGTTCCGTTTCTAGAATCGAACGTCCTAAGTTAAATGGGTGATTATTTTATTTTTATATTGTCCGCGTTCCTTGCCTCGTGGAAACTTGAATCACCCGGCCACCACTTGTGTCAGTCTCTAGGAAGGACCAATAAATCAACCCTGATGCGATGGGCATGGCGGCCCAAATTGTTTAAACATTCAGCACCACCGAAACATGTCGAAAGCGAAACACACACCTAACATTATTCACAACTAATAGGAAAATACACACACACACACACACACACACCATTCACACTTCGCACCAACCAATCACAACACGCCCAAATTTATAAAACCACTGAGACAAGAGTTAAATATCACGATCAATCGATTCAAATCGAGAAAAGTCGCGCATCACGTGTCTATATCAATTAAGTTAGAGTCGGCTGCGTTCTTTCAACACTGTCACATCAGAATAGCGGATTACAATCACGGGAAACTACGACCGTATGAAATGTAGTGTTCGGGACGCAACAATATACTAATTATTAATTGTTATTCATTATTGTTAGTATGTCAAGATAAATAATAATCATTATTACTGTATTAACGTCTGCAGTATACTGATAGACCAATAATGTGAATTATTACTAGAAATAACGAATTACTAACAAATAGGAATCCTGTGCAAGCGTTAATGACAAAATACCTTGGATCGCTGTTCAAGAGTTTATGTAACCCCAAATCGATACAAAAACCCATTTTGTCAATTCGAAACGTTAATATTCGAGGAATCGGTTTCATTTTTGAACACCACATCTGCCAGAGATCATATATTACGTTGCAATTCATTCATCAAAAATTTCGGCAAGCAGCCTGGTCATACGGTTTTGCAGTTCGAACACGATAAATTCTGCACAATCGTAGATCTTCTTCCCGAATTATTCGTTACACTGTCGCGCACGAGATTCCTAGCAGATGAGCAATACCACATAAACCCATTAACGGGTATGGTCGTGCAACAGCGATAACCTGTTCCTCCTTGCAGCAATGGACGCGGGGTCGGCCTGCTCTCGATATTCCATAAGATGGCGTAACAATTATTTTTGATGTTCGAATTGTGGATTTAGTCAGTGAAAAATCACATCCAGTTGGAATCTCTCCAGGACGTGCTAGTCTTCCATTATTTGGCACGGAATTGCGGTATACTTTGCGAGCTAACGAATAATTTCCTGCTGCTTCGTCAACAGCACGAGCCGTTTGATTGATCGGAATTATGGCGCCAACGGCGTTGGTAAACAGTCGAAAGAGAAAATCAATTACAATTAGTCCTTCTATTGCATGGTTTATCCTGTGTTAAGCGAAACCTTCGTTTAACAAAAATTAGAAAAATGCGTTACGCGTTACAGCGTTGTTCGTGTATATGACCGACGACTGGGGCATGGCCATATATACGATATGCCTATTTTCACGAATCGAGGAATAAATACAGGATAAATACACGATCACCGTGAAACGTAAAAATCAGTAAAAACGAGAAGAATAAATATAATAGACTCGAGAATGGTGTCACGTAAATGACCGTATTGAACGTATGGAACATTAAATGAAATTGAAATTGCCAAAACATGAAATTATTGTAACTTTTGACGATAAAAATTAAAAGAAATCACATAAATATTGCAAATTACGTATAAAATATCTCTGGTACTATCGCAATTGAAGGAAATACATAGGTGACTTAGTTTAGAAGGAATACTCTGTATATAATATTAAAAGTAGAATGCTCTTTAAATAAAATAGTCTTAAATAATGATGATTTTTTTTGTGTCATCTTGTTGGAAGAAAAGTTGGATTGCAATGTAAGCATAGTTTTTTCGACATTACTTATCATCGTAATAAAAAAAAAAACATATTGGAAGTAGTTGATGTAAGAGATTAAGGTCAAAGTAAATATTGTTAGCATATTGAAAGAAATATTTTTTCTTTTAGCGATACTGTCGCTCTTAAAGAATAGCTAATCCAGTTGTATCTAAAAGTTTTGGGAGAAACCAGTACTGGTTGTTACAAGTGCCTTTTCCGTTCATCTATCGTCATCTATATTTGTGATTTAAACCAGCAATTTGAGATGTTATTACAAGTCAATGTACCAGTATAAAATTATTGTTAAAATATTCGAACAATTTTCTAGATTGCTTTTCTTATTCGCAAATTGTAAAGGAAATGACTACAGAATTTCACAAAAGTATTTCCCGTTCATAAAGAAACTGCTGAAATAAAATTTATTATACTTTACATGCGCCGAATCGTTCGTTAAAATCAGAATTTCTTTTAACACATGATGCTGACTTTTTCTTATACTACTTTTTCATTCTTTTTACTTGCTGTACGTGATTCCTCGTGTAAATGTAAGTAGGAAACGTAAAATATCATTTTTTCACATGGAATTTCAAGAAAATCGAGTTCGAGTATACGTTAAATAGGTACATACATATATACATGCTTACTTAGCCACAATCTGCTTAATTTACCCAATCTGGCCAGCCATAGCTATTTCTATTTGCGCTTAAACAATACCAGGTCTGTTGGTAATGCGATAATTTATCTACTGTCATTTCTACCAAGGGCTGGCTATCTACTCGAATTATCAGCAATGACAAAACACAGCAATGGTGAATATACAGATATGATTCTTTCATTAAGAGTTTGCGATGACAATCTCGCGTCTGTAGACGAGTTCCAGGAAAAATGGTACCCTAATCGGCGCCACCCATATATCCGGGTAATGCAAGGATCAGAGAGGACTCTGGCCTAGCCTTCACGAAGACCTTGATCGATATCTACACAATGGAATCAGGGAATAACTTCCTTAGCGTGCAGAGGAGAATTGTTCTCACTACGACCGATTTTCGAATGCTGTACGTGAAAACACAATGTACCTACTGTCGCGGCAACCAAGGTAAAGAACTTATGAAATGCGATTGATGATTTTTTGCGATTGACGGTTTCAACAAAATGTTGTGGATGAATAGTTTACGTCGTGGACTTTGTGGACCGATGAATTAACGTTTATGAGAAATAGAGTTCTCAATGTACGTGACACGCATCCACGGTCATTAGAAAATCCTTGTGTCATACGAAAATAACGTTTTGAGGAAAAATCGAACCTCGATTGTCAGTAAAAGCTGTAATAATCGGCTATCGAATCACAGAATCGTGTTTTCTCCTAAATAGTTTAACATAAGCATCCTACTTGCACGTTTTGTATAATTATTTACTTAATTTACCAGAGTTTATTAAAAAATGAATGATTAGTGTAGTTAAATATGTAACTGCCTACAATAATTTATTTTAAAAAATCAATTCCATAAAATTATTTTTATAAAATTATTTTTTGAAATATCACCGGTGAAATATCACAGTTTATCGGAAATTTGGAAATATGCAAATCGCAATTATTGATCCAATAATACAATGTTGAGTCGATTAGGGTGCATCAATTGCTTGGCCTCCAAGGTTAATAGATTTCATTTCTTTCTCTTCTTTGTGATTTTCAATTTTTATTTTTAACTTTGATATTGTATTAAGGAGGTAGTATATTTTAAATATTTATGCTATATGTAATTGTCAATAGTGAAATTTTATTAAGCAGTAATTTACCATTTCATCTTTCAAAGTTATCATTTGTGCAATAATATTAAAATGTTCGAAAAGTAATCTAAATTGTTTTTTGAATGAAAGGATAATATCATGGGTATTAAGGTGTTACAGTGGAAACAGTTTTAGAAATTGGAGCTTACAGGGTTGAAGTCTGAAGGCTGAAACTGTTTCGTGACTATGTATCAGTCGTACATAGCTAAAACTTTAAACCTGTTAAATCTGCAACACCTCAGACAATAAGGTATGACGCATGAGACTGCTATAGCTGCATGTACATTTTGGTAATTACAACCGCCATCTCGTGATAAATATTAACACTTTTTATAAAGTTATATGTCGGAATATCCTACTTATCCCGCGTAAGAACAATATGAAAATGATAATTTTTATAGTAATATCAAAAATCGTATCAATTTTTCAATTTATCTCGTGAGTAAATTAGTCGAAAGAAAAAATAATATTTATTCGTAGGAAACTCCGTTCTTGTGAGAATAGAGTATGGAATTTCTGAAAATATATTAATTTTTCATATAAATAGATTCCACAAATAAATATTATTCCAGAACTGTATTTCTATCTTAATTTTAGATTTAGGAATAGATAATCTTTAAATTTTGATTATTCTTCTGAATTCATTCTAAAAAATTCTATAAAATGTGGCTTCAATTTCCAATTTTGAAGGCATCATCCACCATATCGATATATACAGCTTCAGATAAAAACAGAATGTGTAATAATGTTTCGTCATAATTATAAATAACACTGTCCAACAAATTTAAACTTTTTTTAGTTATATTATAGGTCTTTGGATTACCTTTGGGTAATATTACATGTTACGGTGGTACAACAATATTTAATTCCAAAACGAAAATTAAGCGAATACTAAATACAAATCTAATTCAATTACATTTAAAAGTTGTTATTATCAAATGTTCGAAAGGAACACGAACATTCCTGTTCTTTCAAAAAGATTTATTACGGTTACCTCCAATGTGATATGCTTATTTCGTCAATATTCGTTAATAAGGAAATTTGTATCATATTCTTACTGTAATTACATGCTGCTGAAATATCCTTTACACGAAATATATAATTAGATTTCAATGTACGTTTGGCTGCACATTAAATTTTCTTGCGTTATTATTCGCTACAAACAATTTTCTGATCGATGACATAAAGTTGTTTCAATAAACAAGTGTGCCCGATGACAATCTTTCATGTAATTTGATCATTTTGCTTTACTAGGTTTCATCCATCGATTTACATGATGAACTAGATAGATACCATACGTAATATCAGTAAGATATTATACGACTGACCAGAGTTGTGCCTAAATCCGCACAGGGGTTGGTTAATCTTCATAATACCGAGTAGGGTACATATGTACCCCAGAAACCATAAACATAACTCTTTGTATTAACCGCAAACAATTAATTTATACTTCGATACTAAGTAACACGTTTAATTTAATTATACATACGCTTAGAAAAAATTAACTTACCTAATATTTGATATCTGTCTACTCTTGCAATGTAAAAGTTAACCATTTACACTCGAGAAGCTACTCCCAGACGCCATTTAATAAAATTCTAAAGATCGTTGTTAATTAATATCTCGAATTTAAAATTGCCCAACGACGCATGAAATATCGAGGTAAAATAATTCTACGTCTGACAATTAATTTGCCTACTTCTTATTTACCGTTTCGTTTCGTCGACTTTATGGCAGAAAGTCTTTGAATTACTATGTTTCTGCGACGAAAAGACCGCCGAGTGCAAAGGGTTAAATCGGGGATTATTAGTCAGCTTTTAGAATATTATGAGAATTAGGGATATTTGGACCGACAGAACATAATGAAGGATTTATTTTCGAAAAACACATGCTTCGTGAGTTTTAGATATTTTCTTCTTACAAAGAATACCCGGTAAATTGGAAAAGTCAGTAATATTACTGCCACGACATTAATAGCACGATCTGTTACAATACGACGGTAGATAGCAAACAATAATACACGTAGCCTAATTATTTTACGCTACTGACGCTAAGTTCCTTCGACCTATACCTATGTTGCCATTGAATTGACCTAAACTTCTATACTAAATTTCCTTTCCTTTTCTTATTGGGGATTCGATCGCATCGGTGACAGTGCGAAGTCACCGATTGAAAAGTTAGAGCAGTTTCAACGGATGCAATGCCTACAAAGAGTATCGCCTGTCCTCCCTCTAAGATGTTGCACAAGGTTTCCTTTGTCAAAATAAAACGTCCCCTAAATTTGAAGATCCTGTCCAGTTTTCATCCACGTGCGTGAATTTACAAGGTGTGAACGAAGATTTCGAGAATACAGAGACAGGTTGAAGAGTTACGGCGAGAAAGCTGTCTATCGAATTTTAGATAGCACGCATACCACAGAAGGCACGACGCGCGGTTCTTAAAATGGCGGAACACCTTTGGCCACTGCCGCGAGGCAAGCTGTTAACTAATTCAAAGCGTAAAGTATGATGTATACGAACCCTTGTTGGCGAGATTCGATCGGTTACTTATTAAGTGCGTATATGTGTATCTATCGGTGGCTACAAATTGTTAGTAATCGATTCGAATCCCTAGTAATCGAGATAACACCAAGTAACGTATGGCAGTCGAAATTCATGGTACATCGGAGCAACATATATCGAATCGACAGAATTAACCCCAGTAACCACAACGGGGCCGCGTGCGTGTTTCGAGCAGTGGTCCGTTCTAATTGTAAATAGAGGGAACGTGGCCACCTTAATCCGGATCGCCTGGAAAAAAATATGTATATATATATTTTCAGATGTTTCCCTTATGCTTCCCCTGCAACGGGGCACGCAACAAACCGATTTATCGTGAGAACGTGTTTATTAAAAGTGCCAGTAATACCGTTATTCGTTGTTTCGACTCCCATTTTCAACTATATTTCACGAAATATCAGTTATCTTTCTTTCCTCGTCATATTTATGTTTACGAACACGCAGAAATATCGTATCGAATATATTATAATACTTCATGCACCTTTTCATTATGCCGCAATAAGAACTTAATTTCGATATTAACGTGTTGCATTAATTATTAACTGTCTAAAAGTGGTGTACTTGACGACGAAATTAGTATTATATTTGACTTAAAGTATTTTATCAATATCTGTAGATCTGACGTTTAATTCTTTTATTTTGTTTAACCCTACGCGTATTTTATTTCATTTTGAAGGTGTGCACCTGTGTGCTTAATTATTTTTAAGCGATGCCGAGAATACTTGACAGAAACAGACTTAAGTGCACTTGCTGTAAAATTAAAATAAATTACAACAAAATGGCAAACTTTTCTTGTGCCCTTTCACAAAATTTATATTGTCATTGTTGAAAGTCTTGTTATTATTATTTACATAACTTAAACTTTGATTGTTTCGCGAATGAAGCAATATACACAATTAAAAATATATCTATATTGAATAAACAATTATTATTATATCAAAGCGTGTTAAAAAGAAAGATATATTTCTTATTTTACCTAAATTCTACTTTAAATAGAAAATACGATTTTTTCTTTCTTCACAAGTATACCCGACAATACACAAGGAAGTGTCATGTTTTAATAATGCGTATACGTCAACGTCGTTTTAACAAAATTGTATGAGTTTTTCCAACTTTGACTATTCAACTTTAGATTTCTTAACGAAGATTTTGTTTTATCAACAGCTATATATTAAAATAATATGCGTACTTTTCCCTATTACACGAAGGAGACGACGAATTTAAAAATTCTGGAAAATTGTATAGAAATGTTACATCAACTTCGATAATCTTAAAATATATAATAGAGGATACAATTTTGAATCGAACAAGCTTTCGATCTTCATTTACAAGGTATTTGAAAATATTTTTGCTGTTGTTCCATTGAACTCTGTCTCGCCTTCGATGCGTGCAACATTAGTTTTGATTTGTCATAAAACGTTCATTAACAATGCACAAAGAAGTTCATAATCAGACAAATTGCTTAAGTTTAGTATTCAATTATACTCAGTATCTATCTTAATCTGTAAAATAATTGTTTATAGAAACAAGAGGTAACGCATATACGTTTACGAAACGTTTATAGGTGAAAAGTCATTAAACTGTAGAATATATTGTAGATATGTAGACTGTATAGACAAAGAATACAATTAAGGAAATATAACAATACATGATATAAATATTTAAGAATAATCCAAAGCAAGATGTTAAAAATTGTACCACGCTATGGTAAGTCAGTGAAGGTATTACCTACAAATATTGAGGAATAAAATAATGGCAATGAATAAATAGAAAAATTCGCAACGTAAAAGGATAGTAAAGTGTAAAATGCATACTATATAAAACGATACATAAACGTAAAAGACTAATTAGCTAGACCAAACATCAGGAATATGTTGACTGACCTATAGGAGTAATATGCAAATAATTTTACGTGTTAACGGATACGCTGTTAAGAGTTACTCACATACACGCGATAACAATGTTCGTCACATTTGCTGGATGGATCTATAGAATCAGTCGTAAATATCGTATAATAGTGAAACAAAAGCAAAACTTCTTCGTGTTCTCGGCGCATTCAATTTAAAAATAACAATGTACGTAAAATTAATACGAGTTTATTGTCATATTACTTCAATATTCTCTCTTGTGGACCACGGAGTTTTCATTTATAATACTTTACATCAAAGTAACAGATGACAAGTAATAATATAATATACCATAATAACATTAATATAATATAGTATAATAATAAAATGATAATAACAGCAAATGATAAGGTTATCGAGGAAATGCAGTGATTACACGAATAAAACTATGTTTGCATAGTAACAGCAGGCACCTGTTTCATATACCTTGACAGAAAATATACATTTCAAATATTAAATATACCAGAATGACACAATTAACATACAAATGCAGAGTATAAAACTAGCAAACAGTAATTCACTTTAAATTTGTTATATACGCTGTACATTGGAAACAGTTAAGTTCTATTTAATATGAAAATAGCAAGTCAACGTGTAGAAAAATTTAAAGTTTCACAGTTAACGAGGAAAGTTTCAGAATGCGACGATCGAAAATTACGAAATTTAGTTTTTGAAGATTAAATATTGAACAAACAACTAAAAATGTAAGGAGTGAGACAGTGATAACTAGAAACGTTCCACAAATTCTACAATCGACGAAAGAAATGTATCGAGGTAGTAAAATCAGTCAGGCGCGAAAGTTTACGTGTTTGAGTATCTCGACGAGCGAATTGACAGAAACCTGGGAAAATAAGGGCCCGAAACCTCAGTCAGAGATGCACGAAGTATATCTCAACTTTGATTCAGTCTATCGAGGAACGTAGAATATTGCAAGCCTGGATGTCACTGCATCAATTGGAGCCGCTGCTTGATGCTTTAACTTCATCCGTCTGGAATATCACTGCTACTTCCTCAGTCATGAACCAATTCTACAGTGAAAATTCAGCGATATCAAAAGGACCATATTATTTAGTTGCTAGAAACTAACGTTTCGCTAAAGAAACAGCTTAGGGTATTTAAAAACTTTTAAATTAAAAAATTTTACAATATTTTTAACACAAAGATCTGAATGAACTAAATTTATTACACCTTCACTCGGATTACCGACTAGAAGTATGAATCACTACATATTTCAAAGGACCTAAAAATTCTAAAAAGTGTTAAACGTTGTCTTAACCTTTTTTCAGTAACTATATTGATATATTTTAGTTAGAGTATGGTATATCTGTCTCAAAGAATTCTTTTCGAAACAAGAATCAGAATACAATGCATTTATAATAAGTTATCATTCCCTTTTTCGACAAAATACATATGATTGAAGTATTTTCGTAATCATTTACTTGTTTCATTTCGTCAAAGTGACCTACTTTTTTTGAAAATACGAAAATGAATAAAAAAAAATTATCATTCAACCAAGTGTAATCATTATTATTTTCGGCCTTGTCTTTATTAAATTAATTTAAGAAAAACAGCAAAATTACTGGTTATATTTGTCTACCAAATATGATTATATGCAACTGGGATAAGTAAAGTATATTGACAATAATTAAAGATTCTTGCAAGAGAACGTTAAGGGAATTTTCAAGGACAGTAGTTTGAGAAATTTAAAGAGCTAACCGGCAGTAAAGAAACTGTTACTATAAAGATGCTGGTATTATATTTATCTCATGGGTATGTGTATATCTTTCACTATAGTCATACATTGTATTCTTTTATCGTTAGTATCGCCGTGTCTTTATACTATTAGTATTATACAAACAATATACAGACGATTTGATAACGTATCATGGGTCTTGATACGACCATGGTCTTTAATCAATACATCACGTCTAACATTTATCGTTCACTTTCGCCATCCTGACGATTTTTCTGTCACTTTTAGTTTTCGAAACAATTTGGCAATGAAAAATTATTTTTTTACAAAATTAAGCCTAATATTACATATCCAAATCTTTATAATATTATTTCGATATATTTATTAATTAATTATGTACTCATCGTATACTAATTATTTATTACAGCTGTGAAGTAATGGTACATCTCTTGGCATATATCGGAAATAAGGTTTAGAAAATCGTTATTTTTCTTTAAGAAATCAAGTTCTAAAATTTATCATACATAAAGAAGTTGCGATAAATCTCATCGTTACGTTCAATTCTTTTTTTCTTCATACTGTAAATTAATAATTTATGAACTGTAGCTAAAATAATGTACTTGAAGAAAAAATGTTAAAAAATTAATAACATTTTTTCTAGAATTATTATTAAATAACTATAAAATTTTGCTTTATTTTATATATCATTAACATGGCACATATAATTAATGCAATGGATGTAAATGTAAGAACGATCATTTTCATATGAGGAATTGAATATACTATCGACGATTAGTGCGTTGACTGAAGAAGTTACAATTCCAACGTTATAAAAAATATTTACAGCAATATTCGTCCACATCAATTCAATATTGATAAGAGAAAAAAGGATAGAAATAAAGGGCGCATTTGTTTGTCCAGTGTATGAAAATTTCATATCCGCACGATTTATCATCAAAGTCATAAAAAACTCTAAAAATAAAATTCTCAAGTTTAAAATGATTCGCAAAAGTATCCGAACATCTGATGGTAAATACATAATATAATACAAAAATATTAAATATGGGCATTTACATTTATGGAAGTCAGAAATGTATACAGTTACATAAAAGCAAGAGGACATCAGCATTGTTTATAAATAGTAAGGACGTTTCATTATAAACACATACTATACTCAAGATTATTTCTGATTTTCGAATGTTTCTGTCCTCCAGATAAAGAGTATTTTCACATTTAACGTTGTATAAATTCTTTATCTGTTTTCAAATTTCTTCAGGATTTTCTTCAGACACTTTAAAACTTGTATCTCACCTTAAGTATCGTATTACTTTCGAGATACGAATTCAACGTATATATTCCATTTATCAAAAATTTGAAACAAAAGTATTCGTGTATCTTTTATTTTGTAAGCAACTGTTCATATGTGACATGTCAAATAGTTCGATTTGCGGCATAGACTCTTAAGTTTTCATTTACAGCGCAACAATCAATAAAAATGGCACATTCTGAGAGGATATGTAAATTATTGCAGTCGCAAATAATATTTTATAACTAATTTGGAAACGATAAGAAACATTGAAAGTACAGACATTTTATCATTACACGCTTCTGTTGATTCATCACTGGAGCACCTCGTATAACGAAAGTAACGTTCTGTCATCATTATCTAATGCTGCGTGACATTGTACTGTATGTCACTGAAATCGTCTGACCGTATGCCACTCTACGAAAAATGAAAGAAACGTAGCACTTCCACTGAAAGAAGAAAAAAAAATGGATGTGATCTTGAAATGCTCGGGAACGTTCTACGAACAAAAATATTATTGGCATGTTACGGCTCCATGGTGCCATATAACTTTCGTAATAAAACTTTTTCATGTCTCTAGAAATAACGGAGGTATTGCAGATGGACAAAGTTATTGCCTCCACCTGTACACACGAAGGAATAACTGCCTGGTTAGAATTGTAGGAGTTCCAACCCATTACATCGGCACGTTTCGAATCTTAATATATTTGTTGGAAACATGGTAAAGGTGGAAGAATGGACATAGTAAAGTTTAAGGAAACGGACTGAAATGCCGTTGTAGCTTTAAGTAATAATCTTACCCCCAATGCCTTTGTGTTAATGAACGTTGCTATCTACCGTGTGATTCGCTAGCATAAATCCAAGGAACAACGGGGATTAAGTACTACTTTACACGAGGACAAACGTAATGCCAACACGGACGATAGTAATTGCTGAAGTAATAAATAAGGCAAACCCTATTATAAATCTCCAAATCTTGATGGTATCTCGAAGCAATAAGACGCGAGATTGTACTATATATTAAAGATTCTGAAATTATCGCGAAGGTAACGTATTATACCTAAGTAGCGTAATTTCAAAGCAACATGGTAAAATACAGTAAAGAAACGTAAAGCAACATAGTACGAATAAAATCCATTTGAAAATTTCTATGTACTATTTCATAAGAAAATACCTCATAATTACTTAATTTAATTGATGTAATAAAAATTATTAAGAAGTTATGCAAAGAAATACCAAATACAGAATGTAGACTAAATGCATTTATTATATATAAGTGCTTATTTATTCTATCATTGTTACCTGAATGAAAAATACAGTCCATTACTTTTTCCACTATTTTCCATATTTTTGTCCATAGTCCTTCGACACCTTTTGGTTTATTTTTGTCGTATCTTCCGAAATTTATAAGAAATACACATAGTTATTTGTACCGTATTCTTGTTTATTTATATACCTCAATTTATAAATACTTGGCATGGACATTTTCGCGTGGAGAAACTACTTTAAAAAGCCAATGCTTGTGTAACATTTCTTTCTTATTTGATTCTACGGAATATACTCACGAAGTTTGAGTAACAAGTTGAGGGAAATTCTGTACAAATTTGGTGAAATCGTAGGTACAACCGAAACAGTTGGGCCTGAACATTAAGAGTCTAGCATGAATCACGTATAATAGTTTTAGGATAGATCAAACTTTAATACATTTATTAAGATCAATGTACCCTATCAATTTATACGAAGGAATAATCGTATCTTTCGACAGAGTTGAAGGGAAAAGTGAATGTCTGCCTGCAATACTAGGTAGTATTAGAACGGAGACCCACGGATCAAGCCGAATCAGAACTCGCTATTCTTATTGGTATCAGCATGAATACCTTGATTAATGCTGCGAACGGTAGTTGAGAGTAAAGCCAATCGGATAGGTGCCTCGCGTAGTTACTCCCACTCAGTGAATAACTCTCTGAAAGGTACTAGCAAGGTGAGTACCATGTACTAAACAATTCTGGATTTAAGAAGTTTCCTTTGATCTTTCAAAAGGTAAAATGAATTACAGATACCAGACTCGGACAGTGATAGACTAAACTACGTCTACATATTCTACGTCGAGCGTTTAACTTGGAACAGTTAACTTATAATATAGGGATAATATGAGAAATGTATAAAATTAGTAATTTCAAGTTCCATCACTGTACAAACATTAAATATACTTTAACTTTATAATTTACTTCTGGTAGAATTAAGGTAAGTTGCCCTTTGTCAGAAGGCAACAATTTGCTGTGGCCTTCTTAGTCAGAAGTTTATCGATCTTTAGCATAGAATAGAATAGAGAATAGAAATCAACGTATACCTTTGCGATAAATGTGCAAAGAGTAATGACAATGCAATTGAAAATGCTGTAATTCGTGTAATATAATGCGCGAGAAAATAATAGTACACTGTATGATTTTCAATGTTCCTTGAACTTAATAAAATCTATGCAAATTTTATATAGGCACCCGTATGCCTTCTTAACAACATGAAAAAATACTGACCGCAGATGACGTCATCTTTCTTCTTTAAATTTCACCTGTTTATATGAGAAATAAATACATGAGAAATGTGATCGCGAAAGTTATCGTGTTAATTGCGAAAGATGGAAATAATAGAGATTTTTTCAAAACTTTTATCAATAGCATCGAATAACGCTAACTTTTCTTAATAAAGTTATCTTTAGTTTATAATACTGCGGACAAAAAATTAATACATTTTTGTAAATTTACTTCTTAGCGAGATAATGTATATACATCGGTGTGAAAAGAGGTCGTAGCAAAAAAACTCACCCTGGACCTTATGTACAGCAGCTAGGCCCTGATTGATCGGGCCTAGCATGACTAACGCGTACACGAGCGGGTCACTTTTTTTGAAGATACGTAGTCTACTCGGCGTTGACGTCCTAAGAAGCCAAGAAGAAAAACGTACCTTCGCTACAGCGCTGCACGCCTTCAGTTCCGTCATCGAGTCATAAGCATTAGCCGAAGACAGTTCCTTTGGGATTCGCTCGCTCTGCCTTCTAGGGGTAGACGACACACATGGCCTCCCACCACTGTCTCTATACCCCTTTCGCATCCTTCCAGACCAACGAACTTGGCGCTAAAGCCTGAGATACCACGCGAATTTTTAACTCCCGACCGCGAAGTCTAATTCTAACGATCTCTACGGGATAGGGTCTAGGTACTTCTTTATGGAATTTGAAAAAAGTTAAGATCTAGCTTGAAATAATTCGTCATTAGATCACGAATTACAAATAGAATTGAAGAAAGGTAACAATTATGGTTATACGAGAATAAGAAATTAATTGGAAATCTGATTTATAGGAAGTTATGATATATATATAATTATAATAATAATAATAATATTATTATTAAATAATTGGGAATCTGATTTCCTCTCAGAATTTGTTGTTACTTCTATTTTATTATAATTCGTAATTTCTCATAGCAATCTTCCAGGTATATGAAATTCTCACGATTCGTCTTGAGACTTCTCGCATTTCTTATTCAGCATTATAGAAATTCATCTATTATTCTCTTCGATCACAAAAGATGAATTCAATTGGATTAAATAATACAAGCGATCCAACCTTTTTTAACGAAGTGAAATTAAAAAAATTGTAGATTTAATATCTCAAGAGATCTGATTAACCGTATAATCCTTCCTCGAGGAAGTACTTGGATCTTCATTAAAAGATATCGTAATCCACGAATTAATTAAGGAACGTCGTATAAAACGTAATTTTTTAATCGATGAATGTACGAAATTAAAATATTAGTTTTTAAGATATTAATGGGCTCTGCGTAACGACACTTCATTCGACATACAATCGCGCGGCTCGTGTTGAAAGGAGTCCGTAGAGGTTCTTACGAGATGGAGTTTTTGCAGGACATACAATGATAAGTGACTTACGAAAAGGACTCTGGGGACAATTAATCAGAATCTCTTCATCTCGTTAAATCTGTCAGAGTGCCCTTTTTCATCCCGAGGCAAATCAGTCGACTCCTTAACGAAAAAAAATGTTGGTGAAGACAGAGGAAAGCTATTTCATGATCAATATCTTCTTTTGATACCGATGCAAGATTTATTCCTGCAACTCAATCTTCATTCTTTCCTTTATTATACCTGGATAATGATGGCCTATAATAGAAAAGGGATACAAGAAAAGAAATCAATGCTTCGTATCTTGTAAATATAAATTATTATTTACACAATTATGTTTACCGAATTATATCGCTGCAATGTAAGTACGAATGTAAATAGGGAAATATTTTAAAGAATATATCTTAAAGTCTTTAACGATATTATTTTATTCTTCTCACCAAGAATAATTTGAGAAATCAACATATATAAGAAAAATAGTGGATACAGTTCTGCTGAGAAGAGGTGCATTCTCTTTACAAAAGAAATAGTACAAAATTTCCGTTTACTTGAGGAAAAAAGACAATTTCAGAAAGGTCCCTTTGTGGGATTAACATGTATTCTGTATTTATTTTATAACATTTTCGGTATAGCGTCCTTTATCGAAAAGCTGCCATATAATACTATTCTACAAAACGTATGCTATACCAATTTTTATTATTAATTCATAATGTTACATAATGCAATATAGCAAAAGGTGAATATTACACAAAAGTTTTGTATTTACGTAGTACGTTAAGAGTATTACTTTTTCGCAATAACGTTGTTTATATAATTCAAAATAATATTACAAACATACATTTCAAAATAAAGACATTACGACAACGACATTGCGACAACGTGATAAATTTACGTTCGTGTAAATACGGATGCTTCGTATGAGACACATGTACATGTGTATTTGCTGCATATGTACCATTGGCAGAGGTTAAATGTTCGCTGAAATTACTTATATTCAAGCGCAAGGATAATATTCAACTTTCTGATTTTAGTTAGAATATGTTTATGATGTCACTTTATATAACATTGAAAATTCTAATCCGAGTTTGTCACGATATTGCATAAAGTATATAATATGTAGCGTTCCTTTAAGTTTTCTCAAAATACACAGTATAAATGTCAAATTGTATAATATCGTATAATAATATTTAAGAATAATATTTCATATCAATATTGGATAATTGCGCAATGTTCTATGATATTCTATAATATAATATTCGTCCGATACAATATTTATAAAATAATATTATACGATATAATATTTCCACAATATTTGGTATTAACTCCAACTGTGAGTCAGGTAGTGATTTTATTGTTTTCAATCTCTGTCGAACAATGGAGGTGACACGAACATGGTAAGAGGATTCAAGAGCTCTCAAACCGTGCGACACAAAAATGCATACGAATACCGTGTATCTCGTTTATAACGCAAGTAATTCGAAACTTCTCATATGGTACGTGTAGTGTATAAAAACCATAGAGGCATAAAATTCATGAAATACAATAGCCGGTTTTAAATTTGTAAAGCTTTCTGTAACAGGAAACTCTATCTAATCCTTAAATCTCGTTTGACATAAAAAGATTGATTTAATTAATTTAAGTAATTTCATTCGTTTCATATTATAGTAATTCGAGTAATTTTATACATAGATACATTTATTTTTATATGAAAAACGTCCAAATTTATTTCCATATAATAATTGCAGCATTAACGATTTACATTTATTTATTTTTCACCTCTATCTATTTGTGTCATTCATAGCAGATTACTATCTATTTTCTAATAACCTGCTTTAATTATTCAAACATTCAGCTTCTACGAGAAAAGTGAATTTCCTTTTGCGTAAAACGCCGAATGATTCAATTGCGGCACAAAAACGACCGCTATCAACGTATTCATTAAAATGAATCAATGTCCGATGTTATCTAGCGGCGGAATGCCGGCACATGAATTCAATGCCAGCTGACAGTAAGAACATATGGGGATCGATTAAGATCGCTACGCGTCATCCAAATTAATTAAATGCGCTGTATCGATCGGCAGATGCATATCACCATGCGTGAAGTCATCGAGCAGAATCGTATTATTCAGACAGAGGCCACCGTGTCCACAAATTTATGACCCATCGCCGTAAATATTCCGAACAACGAGTTCGCGTTAAATGTCTCGAACTCGATACCTCTAGTTTTTTTCCGAACAAATTCGCGTTTAAGCCGCGAAACTCACAAAGGTATAACGATATCGTGCTAAATGTCAATTTTAGCAAATACTGGTTTCGCGCATTGAGCGCGACGCATTCCAACTCGGAAGTACGAGCGCGATACTCGCAACTTGTTCTCAAAGTAAAATGACACAAACGTTAAAAGCATCGAAACGAAAATGTTCCAATGCCGTTTGCAATCTCGTACGTCTCTCGGATGCGTGTAGATCTGCCTATGGTTGAACATGTGTGGCCGTCTACTTTCATGAAAATATGACAATTGTCGGGCATTTCTACTCTGCGCCATAAAAAAACAGCTGCGAGAGAAACGTGGCGAAACCATTTCAAAATTATTACACATTCGCGTAAGCTGCACTTATTTTTCATTTATATCCATAATCGACTTAATGATTTGCTGCGACGCTGATTAACGGAACTGATAAGAGGAGTTAATTTGTCATTGGAAAATGTTTATCCAACGTGAAAGACGAGTAAATTCGTTATGGAACTCAACGAGCATGAATTTGACAGTAAAATTACCGGTCAGTAATGTGACGTATAACACACATAAATAATAACAATTAAAGTCGCCTGATAGGAATGAAAATGTAGGGTGCTCGATTTTTATCTGACAATGAAAATTACTCGTCAACAGCTTGCTATATGAAGATGCTTTCAAAAGCAATGGAATGATTTAGGATCATGAGATAATATATTTACCTTCTCTGTGAATAGACACATTGAAAACATACAAAGGTCAACATCGACTTTTCAATTGGATATAATTTCCAGTTCAGATTGTATAATTTTCAGCGCATTAGTAAATTCAAGCCATCCACATAAACAAAAAGGTACTAAACGACATACGACTAAAAGTTATTAGTTTACGAGGTATTTAACTAGAAATATCATGTTAAAATTTATCTACGTTTTCGGAACTCGGATGTTTGTTACCTTTTCAAATGATAAAGGAAAATCGGACAAAGTCGACTAAGATGCTATTTTATACGTTTCACTGAAGAATGTATTAGCTCCATAATAATGAAAGTAAGAAGCAGAATTTATATATATATATTCACACATATCTCATATATATACAAGATACCTCTAAAATCGTGGTACAACCAGTCTGATAATGATACTATACGCAAAATAAGTTGAAAAAAAAAAAAATCAAATATTTTCATTTCAGCTTTCATTTCGAAAAAAAATGAATTTAAAGCTCCGTTAAGTACACATGTACTTATTATATGTTTCGTCTTGTCAGAATTTCATTTGTGTTCATGTTTAGTTATCACTGAACTTGGATGATATCACGGTTTGCTTCTTGTTATCTTATATTAAAAAATTATGGCAATGTATTATCGATTTGTACACATCGATTTGAGAATAGTCAATAGCATAAATCGACGGTAAAAATGAAAGCAAGAATAACAGAAAGGGGATAATAACGATGCTTGTGCTTATAAGAACAAACACGAACAAAAACGTAACTCCGATCATTTGAAACTCACAATTAGTATTGTCCGTATTTAAATAGATCTTCAACTTCATTTATCTTGGATAAGAAGATAGAAATGACCAAATTTTATTAATTCTTTTTTAATATAATTGTATTTTATATAGCAATATAAGTATAATTGGATTCATATTTGAATCAAAGTCAACATTGTTTTTATCAAAAGTAGTTGTATATTTTTGGTAATTGTAAAAACGGAAAGCCTAATGTCAATCATTTTAATTTTATCAATGTTGAATTCGATTTACTAGCACTATTAACCTCGGTATATGAAATGTTCTTTTAATATCATCACGATGGAACAGTTTATCGACCATTCTGTTCGATATTAGATTTTTATTCAATTTATTTGCTTATTTATCAAAGAATATCTCGCTTTAGATCCCATAGAATTTAACCATTAATTCTCTATTGAGGTTACTATGAGAACATTGATAATCTGCAAAGCTGTTTATCATTTTTCTTCTTTCGAAACTGAACTATTTCCTAAAAGTGTGTTGGAAACGTTAATTAAACGAGACGAAAAATTTTCAGAGAACAATTAATAATCATGCAAGGTGCAAGCTTGGCGCAATGAACATAGCGAATATAATTCGTCTTTCTAATTTCTCAATTTTTCAATTTAAATTTAAAGATTCAAAATTTGGTAAATCGATATTAATATTATTTTTTATTAATTCAAAATCTCGTTAATTAGAATAGTGAAGAAGTTAGTCGATTCTTTAAATTTGTTTACTTTCTCAACGTTTTGTTTCATAACAGGTATATTGTGCACGTAATATTGCTGAAATGTTAGAGTTTATACCGAGTGACTGAAGAAATTTCGAGAATACGTGCCTAAATGTATTCCAAGGAAGATAAAAGAGATGCGTATGCAAGAATATATGAATAGGAAAATGCGTGTTCAGGGTTAATTGAGAATGGACAATCGAGGAAAGTGAAAGTGAAAATTGAGAGGACAAGCAGACATACTAGAATGTAGAGTCATAGTCCATAGCTTAATCCTAGTTATCATTTTTGTCTCAACTGTTATTAATTCTCTAGAATGCCACGTAATTTGAAAGTTACCAACCTAGACACATCTTTGCATTTTTCTTACATTCTCATTTTACTTGCTTGTTTCGAATCTATAATAGCACACCTTTTAGTAGATCAAACTATTCCTTTATTACAATAACTAGTATTCACATTTTTTATTACTGCAGGGAATGAAATTAATGATATTTCTCCACTTAGAAATATACTAGATTTGCTGCTGTTATTGGACAATTAATATTGAATAATTAATATGGAATAATTAATATTGCAAAATCGATAATTGTCGTGGTATATAACTGAGAAGGATTCAAAGTTTCATGATATTACATTCAAATTGCCAAATTTGAATCTGAATTTTTTACCTGAAGTTAGTGATATGTTCAAGAAAATTGTTTATAACGCTTAACTGCAGCAGTTAGTTTCGTATATATAACTAGGAAGAAATTATCGTTCAAGATCTAGACAATTTTGTAAAATGTTCAAAAAGGATTTCACGATGAAAAACAAAATGGCATTATGCACGTGCTTAGATGTGCGTAGAATAATTTATTATGAATTACTTAATCCACATACGAATATTGACGTCAATTCATATTGTTAACTATTTGGGAAAATACAAGAATTACTAATTAAAGGACTTTTGTGGGTCTGTATGCAAAACTATGTATGATAACAGTAACATTCGAACAAAAAAATATGTTGGGACAAAAGTTGCAACGTACCTATTACTCATTCATCATATTCCCCAGATCCCTGCAAAACAGGTTACACGCAGAAAAGTTTGATGACTTGGTAGCCGTATAAAATGCAATAAATTCTTTTCGTAGATAAATCCGATGATTTCTACAAAAGTACATAGAGAACTGTCGTAGACAAGATGAAAAAAACATAGATGGATAGAACTTTAATGCGTAATTAAATATACGTTTTATAAACGAATGATAGAAATTAAAATATTACAATAAAAATAAATAGGTGTAGTATGTTAAGTCCCAGAAAAACGTCGCGTTATACGAGATTCAGATTAAGCTCAAGCAAACAGAAATGTTGAATTAACAAAAAAATTTCTTAGAGAACATAATTTAATTACCTTTAATTACTTAATTGATACCATTATTACTAAAAAAAAAATTTATATATTTAACTTTTTGTTTTATATATCTAAGGAAAGATTCTACTTATTTCAATACCTGTGTGCATCAAAATGTGTATCGACAAGTGGACAAGTGAATATAAAATATCCGAAGCCAGTCATCGTGATTCGTTTAATTCTAGCGTTAATATGAACACAAGCTGATGTAAAAGTACCAAACTAGAACTTGTTTCTATTATTCAAAATATTCAAAATTAAAATAAAGTGAATTATCATAAATATTAAAATGAAGAGTTTTAAAATAAAGTAAATGAATAATATGATTTACTTGTACGCGCAAATCATACAGAAACTGCAGAATATTTATGTATACAATACCACCGCAAGGAATAGCATTTGGAAAGAAGAGAAACAGAAGGAAACAAAAATCAGGATGCAACTTCGTACATCGCAACACTGTTCAAAGCCTTGTCATCAAGCCGAAGAAGCATCGGAAAGCTCTCAACGGCTTCCATAAAAGCTGTTTCTACGTATAGGTGGCACCGAAAGGTATCCACGGCCATATGGGAACCGTAAACTGTACGATCCATTGGGGTGCACGAAAGAAACAAGAGGGTGCACGGGAAAAGGTCGGTGACGCCAGAAACTAGGGACACGTAGTAATTCGTTGACCACGCCTCGATGCTTGTAACTAGCGTGTGCGTGCGCGCGCAACTGCAAGCCGCGTGCATACGTACAGGCGTGCACTCGTGGGCGCGAACACGCGTGCGACCCCGATTCGATTGCAGTGACGTAAGGGTCTCGCGGCGCGCAACAACCTAGGGTCGCGTCTCCACTCGTGCTAAAACAAGTCGAAGAATAGGCGTGACGGAGTCCTTGACTTCGCAGTGCAATCTACAAATACATATCGCGAAATAAGTACGCACTCGTCCACGAAACATGGGAACAGTGTTCACGAGTGTAAACAGAATGACAAAACGAGAGATATTCGGAGGGAGATGTGTGCACGGGTGTACAGTAGCTCTCAAAATGCTTCATATAAGAATATAATATTTATATGAATATATTTTATTGCTATCTTTCCCTGTTTTGTTTTCCTTTTTCTTTCTTTTCTAATGAAATGCGATAAAAGAATGGTATTTAAGAAAATGCTTTCTTTTCGAATAAATCAAGTTTAATATAAAAATATTTTTTATTCCAAATATTCAAATTTTTAACTCAGTAAATAATATTAACGAAACTTCAAACAATAGAAATACAAATTTAGGAATAGTAAAACTAGAAAAATTTGCTGCTTCGTTATAATTTATATCACGTTCATGAGTTACTTAAAATATTTCAAACTAATTATAAATAATTGCATGCACTTTGGTGTTCACGTTCAAAACGAAGTAAAACATTAGTTTTAGGAAACAGAATTTTAGAAAATAATTGTTTCTCGGATCTGCGAAGAATACAATAATGAACGATTTACAATACGAACTTGATGTACAAAATATTACGACGATTAACAGCTTCAATTATCCCTTTCGATATTTATGTCACGTACAGTCGTCAGGAAAATCTGGAAATTTCTTATTTAATGACATTCACTGGGGAGACCCGTCGGGAAGAACGAAATTCGTTTTTACTATTTAAAGCACAAGTTAAATATAACAAGGAACATCTTTGCAATTTTAACATATTCGAGAACACTAGATTGAACACTGTATTGTTTGTTATAAAAATATTTTAACTACTTCTATTTAGATATATATACATTGTGTCCCATCGTTAGGCAGGATTTTTCATGTACTTGCGATAATTTGACAAAGGAATGTTTTTAACAAAATATACTGTATTTTCTATATTTTATAGAATTCCGGAAAGGAATTAAAAAAGAAAAATTTGTTTTTGAAAATTTTTAAGATCAAGTTATAGCCTATAACTTATCGAATTCAACGACCACGCGTACCATGACTTTCTCATGATCTTGAAAACAAAGAAATGAAAATTGTAACATAAAATGAAAATCAACATGAATAGGTGATAACAACTTGTGTTTGTTATTAAGAGTTGAAATTACAGGCCCAATCAATGTTCTCTAAACTACGTGGCCCGCCCGCAAAGTGTTAAGTTAAGTTATCACAAGTTTATATTCTTTCTTTGTTGTGAATTGTTGACTGTTCGTAGATAAGTTCTTAGATATGTATTTAGTAATACTCGAGGTTCCTGATGTGAATGTTATTTCAAGTTCTGTAGCTCTATTTATCAAACTGCTAATTATGTAAATAATATATCCTTAAACCATACATTTCCAAATTGAAGAGAAACCTAGAATAATTTATCATTTTTTTGTGCTTATTTTAATTTTATAGCAAGTGCTTTTGTCGACTACACTCTTTATCGTTTAAAAATAATTAAGCATCCAGGTGCGTACTTTCAAAATGGAACAAAACACTTTCTGGGTTAAAGCAAGATTATACGGTAAGATATTAATAGACATTAATATTCGATATACTCTTAGCTATATTCTACATAATCATTAAGTATGTGAAGACTTTTATACGTCAATATTTGTTCCACGTAACAAATATTCCTCTTTTACCACTGGAACTACCGAATTGCAATATATACCTAACTGTAAGTACACTACATATGTACAACTATTTACTTATCGTAATTAAAATAATACGATAAAAATAAATAAAGATGTTCAACTGTGTTTCTATTTCAGTAAAGACCAACGTTAATTTCGTTTAGAGTAATCTGAGCAATTATTGCTATTATTAACTATTGTTACTGTTATTAAAAGATGCGAGACCTTGTCGTTATTGCGTCGTTCTGAATTATTTTAAATTTATAAATGAATAAAGATTATTTTATACGATTCTCTGCTGTTCCATATAAAAAATAAGAAATTTAATTTTTATACCATATAACTGCGTTCCATAAAACACTCTTATCTCGTTATGAGTCAATTTTTGCAACTTGTAAATCATTTCACAATGATTGCAACGCAACAATATCGTAACACTATTAATATACCAACGTAATTAAATCAATTAGTGTTAAATAAAAATTATTTCATTCTGTTTTCATCTATCCTATATCCAAGATATAGTACTCAATTTTAATAACGTGTAACCGCCTTTTTCATAAAGGTACTGCCAAAATACCAATAGAATTATATCAAGTAAATTTCATTCTTCTACAAGTACATAAACACTATTACACATCCACTGTATAAGGTACTTACGCGAACGCATTGAACGTATACGTACACGATACGTGCACGGTATAAAGAGTCGAATAACCATTATTTATAGCATCAAGAATTCATTGTTTTGTTGTAAACCCAATTCCGGTTTCCGTTATAAACGTCATTAATATTTATTTATGGAGATTAACGTTCTTTTTGTTTTCCCAGCTGGAAAAGAAGCGTTAAAATGCGCGAGGAGAAACGTGTATTACTTTTCAAGATAAATAGCGTTGTTTTGATTTTCATAAATTTCATCGCATTACACTTTTCTTTTATCGTGTGCAACAGTTTGTGACTGTGCAAACACCTAAGTGAAAGTAAATCGCGAAAGAACGGAACATACTCCAGTGCTTTTTCCAAATTTGACACAGTAGAATGCTCTCTAAAGGAATGTTCTTATGAAACGTGCGAATGTCTGTATATGTTTCGTATCACATGATTTGTAGATACGACCAGAAATATTTACATCAAGAACACCATTGCAATTTGCAATAACTCGAAGTTTCTGCTAGTTTGAAACGATCCTTTACGTGAAAAGTAAGCTACAAATTTTTTTCCCTTTATTTATTTATCCGTCGCGTTTTCGTAATTGTATTTTACTATACATTACATTATGCAAGATTTAAAAGTTTCGTTTTATAATCTTGGTCCTGAAATTTTAACGATATTAAGTGTGTACCAAATATTAATATTTAAATATCTTTGCAAGTATATTTTACATGAAATCGTAAAAATTTAATTCGACGCGTATAACAGAAATAACAACGTCTTGTAATGGTACGAAGATCAATATCGAAATTGAAATACCAAATTTCGAAATTATAGACGATGTCCGATATTTATTTGCAAAATTTAAACCTCTTTTATATACTGCTGACTTTTAAAATCAGTGTTCTAATTTTACTTTGGATCTGATTTAAAGGGCTGTAATGGCTATAAAATTTGATTTATGTCAAATAAGGAACCACATGGTACAATGCATGTTTCGTGACCGAATTAAATGTGAGTTTGCATGGAAGTTCTTTCTACTTCATAAAATTTTCGAATGAAGTAAAGTAACGCAAGAAGTATCACACGCAACATGTATGTATAAAAAATTTCACGTGCTTTTTGAATTATAATTAACTTCTTTTATACTTTAATTACATCACGCATACGATTACATCAGACACAAAATAGATTAAGAAAATAAACTATTTTTGTCAAATTTATATTTATGTTAATAAAATGAGTTTCATTTTAAAAATTTACTTCCTTTTTATTCACTTTAATCTTAATCTTAATTTTAGTTTGATATCAATGGTGTTTTGTCTTCTAACTCAGTTTCTGCAGAAAATGTGATCTTACCAAGGAAATCTGAGCTCACAAAGCAGGTCAAATTATACGCAACTGAATTTTCTTACAAGTCGAATTTATATTCCAGAAATATTTCATACGTTTATTATAAAACTGCATTTAATTTATTATTCACGTTTTAGTTGATTACAGCTAAATAACTTGTACCTGTATGAAATAACAAATTTCAAACAATCTTCAATTTTATAGTTAATTCAATTTTTATAGACATTCGAGACGTAATTTTATATGAACTAAAATCTTTTGAATTGTTGAAATCAAAATGATATTGTGAAAATCTTCGACACCGTAATTTGCGGACGTATAATAATATATCAAAGTACTTTTTGTTGTTGTGTATTCAGATATTTTTCTTTAGTAATTTTGTACATTTGTGGAATATATTAAAAAAAAAGAAATGAAACTTATCTAAAGAAGATAACAGAAAGGCTTTATTATTTGATTTAGTAGGTATAAAATAATTAAATAAATAATGACATAATTAAAGTATAATGTAATTTAGCAAGTAATTAAATTGCATTCCATTGCATATGAACACTTGTAGAAATAATGAACATTCTTTTCTGGTATAATAAAGTGTTTGCCATTACTATATACATTTTTGTAGGTATACGTTTAAGGTATAAATAATGTAACAAATGTCGACATTTACGTGAAAATATTGATCACAAGAATGATTTTTAATCGGTTGTTTACCAGTATAACGTCTCTCTCAGTTGCCCATTTAGTTCAAATAATGTTTTAATTAAATATTTCATCGTTTAATGTATAGCAAAGTAAAAGCGTTTTGTAATATACAGCGAAGCGATGCATCTAAAGTACACTTTTAAACAATGAAATATTTTAAGGTATACGATACTGAAAGGGTAGATTATACTATATACATACGTAAATACGTTCGTACATATTCGAGTAAATTTGTAGAAGGAGTGTAAATTGTACATAGCATACTACAAATAGTTGCTTCATAGTTTCGTGTTACTTTAGACTTTTGTGCACTTGGTCTATTCCCGTTCAAATACGATAATCATGTTTAAGTCGATATAAACATGCGTAGAGTGATTGTAGGTTGGGACTACCCGAATAAATTAATCGTTCAACGACAGAAGTATATAATACTTATGTGAGTCAATTTTGTCTCACGTCATCACGTATGTACATATCTGTGTAACAGCGTACATATGAGTTTAGTGGAATTTCATAATTAAATATTACAAATTATTACTGAATATATTTATATATAATATATTATACATAATGCACACTGCATTGAAGTATATAGAGTATTTGTAATATGTAGTACATATACATAATGTATTTAAGTATATAATTAATAGCCAATGTAATTATAATTAAATGTTACTTTTTCGCTTACTATACGCATATATGTAGGATCGGGGTGGGTGGATTGGCTAAAGTAACGTTGTTTTACTGCTTCTTAAAATACAATAAACTTATACTTATTGGCTACGAAACTAGAGACCCGCTACGGGTACGCTCGACTTTTACTTCTTAGACACTACCTTGAGGACCGTGAAGGACTGGTGCTGCCCGCGTCCTGGCACCCTTATTTAAGCATTCACTCTGTCCTTTTCCATACCCAAGCTTTCCTTCGCAATCATACTTCTTGCCCACGCAACCTCGGTGGGCGCGGTACTTCAAACACTCTGCACGCATCTCTAATCTTTCCCTCTAACATAAACATTCATTGAAATCGATCCTCTTGCACGCGGTCTCTTTCGTTCTGGGTCCAGACACACCTGCCATTCTTCCAGGGCCGTACCTATTCCAATCCCACATATATACGTAGCATCGTGTAAAGAGAATTATTGTTTGCACAATTTTCATGTTGTATGTAATTTGCACGACATTGAAAAAGGATTACATTTATACAACTCCAGATGACCTTCAATCCAATGCAAAAATAAATTATGTTCAAAATTTTCATTAGTACTATTCTCTTGTGCACTCGACATTGAAAAATTTTGTTGCATGTAACTGCAAATGAAAAATAGGCGTAGCGTTATAATGGACACTCTGTTTATATATTGTATCTCAAACAATTTTTATCCACTTCTATACTAAGAGATGCTTCTTCACTCCTGTCGTTGAGAGACTAAGACTGTGCTTAATTATGCAAAATAACTTAATAGTTCTGTATTAAATGTGAAACTGCTTACAAATTAGCTAATAAAGAATAAGATCACTGAAAATTGTTAGCATCATTAATATCTTGATATTAAGTTTATATTTTCATCGTCGTATCGTTTTAGAAAATTTCTACTTTATAATTATTGCGGATAATGTAATGTTTTCGCGAATAAATCAACTCTTGCAGCATAATTAGTACCAAACATTTTTCTCTCCTTTTATTATGAGCATAAGGTAAATGGTAAGATTATTACACAGGATATTCCATTCAAAGGTAGACAGCTAAATATTTCTGTCAGTTATGATGATACAAAAAATATTTTATAAGGAGCTTGAATAGCATCAAAGGATGAATATACAGCGAGGAAGATTACTATCTCGATTATATTCTCCAGAATTTTCAAGGTCGCCGATCTTCTACTTGTAAAGCCATATTTTTTTTAATGTACTTCAAGGTAAAGAGATATTTTTGGTGAATTTCTTTAGATAGGATACTAGAAGTGGCAAATATATAAATTATTAGATACTTATCGTATAATGAATAATTATTAAACTATTCTAAAGAAATGCAAATATACTTTTCAAAGGTACATGTTCAATATATTTCTGAAAGCATTTACTCGTATAGGTATGATTCTTAAATCGTAAATATTAAATGTCATTAGATAATTACAGATATAAATATTGTAACGTAAACATAGATATAATTTTATTTATCACAATTATAACAATTTTATAAATAATTTTAATCATTTCAACGTTTACTTTGTTATTAATCAAATAAAATATGCATATCATTGAAAACTAAAGACAATTGAATTAGTTCTATGTCTCTAAATAGATAGTCAAAGACAAATGAATTGAATCCAGGCATTCATTTCTCCTATACAATAAGGCGTATGTTTGTAAAAAAAAAATGCTAACGAATAGGACACAACAAACGTATTTATTATCCACTGCGACATCGTGAAACGAAACGCCAATTTTCTGTATGCAAAAATAAGAGGAATGTAGGCTAATTTTATTTAATCGATGAAGAATGAATACGTGTCCACTCAGAATGAAGAGACCATTCGTTGAAAAAGAACAAAGGAAATTTCACGTCGTCTTTGCAGAGATATCGGAAACCATGCTTATTTAGGAGAAAAATATGATATGCATATTTGAATGAAAACATATTTAAGCTCCTATCACTGAAAGAATATTCGTGTCGTTAATTATTTCTGTCTCTCCATTTTAACTGGAGCACTAAATTCTCGACTGTGGAACGGAAAAGGAATGAGAAAAAGACCGCAGGGAATTTCTCGCATTATTGCTCGTCACGTTGAGTGGCACAGAAACTTCGTTACTCGTTTTGTAAAAATAAAAATAAACAAAAAATGAGAGAGAGGGAGACCTGCTGAGAACGTGACTTCGGAAAAATAATATTGTTGTTGCTTTTAGGAAGTGCATCGTTCGAGTGTTGATAAATGATCCTATGCAACAATAGATACGTGTCACCTGATACGAGCAAAATCACTGAACTCTTCTGAATCTGAATATACCCGAAGACATTGTTAGGAAAATATATCATGTAATCATCGGACTTTTGTTTTCGATTATGGGATATCGAAATCAAAAGCCTTTATTTTCTTAAATTTCATGTCTGCGATAAAAACCTTTTTCGATATTAAAACCATGACAATATTGTTTGGAATAAATTATGTGAATCTTTTTCCACCTCTCTGGTTCAGTTTTATAATTCTTTTTTGGAGATTATATGAACATGAAACAAGATTAAGAGGAGATTAGACGGAACAAAACCATTTTTCCTTTTGCATACAGTTTTCGCTGTAATTTTCCAGATTTTAGAAATAAAATGTCAAGATCATTCGCGTAAAAATTTGATTGAAAATTCAACGGAAGCATTATTTTGTGCCAAAAAAATGAAAGAAATGTTCCTATGCATGAATATTAAAGACTCGGACATCGGTTAAAACATAAATATTGTCCATGTTCGTTATTATAAAGATGATAAAATATGCGTAAAGCAACATGTTACAGTAACAACAATAAGTCAAACTTGAACTCGAAATAAATTTTGAGATAAAAATTTAAATAGAAAATATATTAATACTTAATACAATTGTAGCGAATGAGATACGTAAGAACCCGATTAACAAAGAATACTAATATTTTTCGACGTGAATATGCAATATCGGTGCCTGTAATGTTTTCAAGAGTTTGAAAAAGGAAATGTTTAATAATTGGATGTATGCATAAATCTGTATAAATATAGAGATATTAAAATTAAATATGACAATAAATATTAACGTGCTCCTCAGCAACGTTAACACTGTATTGCATATCTAGATACTTAATTAGGTAGAATAAAGTACCTTAAATTTTACTTGTTAAACATTTGAGAGCCTTTCATTGATTCAGCTTGTATGAATAATTTAATTGATGTTACGTGTATGATAGACGTGCATATGTATAATACACACAATAATACAATAGCACTAATGTAAAATTAAACGACTGCCTCAAATCGATACAACGCCGTTTTACTTGTCTTTGAAATATAATTTCAAATAATATTCGTTCATGTAATGAAACAACGTAAAATCAACGAAAGTTCCCCAGCTGTTTCAACTTATAACCGTTATTACGAGATATTTAATATTTATACAACAGAGTTGTATAAAAAACGCAAGTCAAATAATCATGAAGAACATAAAAGCGTAATCCCGGATAAATGGAATTACGAAAATAATTCTCTTTTCGATAATATCGTGAGTGATGTACGAAGCGAGGGGAGGAAATAACAGTGAGATTTTAGAAGATGAAACTCAGGAATTAAACAGGAAAACCCAAAAGAGTACTGATTCGCTTGGCGCTTGTACTTTCGACCGCACGCGGCGCTGCGCGTTTGATCGCACGATAAACTTCGTGCCGAAAATCATTCCATTCACCCGTAGCATAATAACCCGGCATTTGGAAATTTTTGCCAACCGAGTTCATCGTACGAAGGTAGGTAACTTTCTCAAAGGGTTTCGAAGCGTATCGATCGGACTTGGAAATTCTTTGCTCCGTTCGTTCCCGACCGTCGATGCTTTTACCTCTTCGTCGCGAGTACGCACGTGAAACACGTAAACCGTATTTTCACCGTATGGCATAAATATGCAAGAATGGAGATGCTTTGAAATCTCGATCGGTGGATTCTAGGAACGCGATGCGACCGTAGGTCAAGTCGATGCTTTTTCTTCGGACAGATAACGGATGGGTAAAGGATAACGTGGATTCGAACGAATCACACGATGCTAACCTTCTTCGATCGTCGCAATTAAAAATGGTCTCGATAATTTCTTTATTTATCCGAACGTGAGTCGGTGAAGGGTAAAATACTTTGAGATTCGAAAAAGGTTGGCATAGTGTGAGATTTAAATTGGAACGAAATAATTAACGAAAATATAAACGAAAAGCGAACTAACCTTGAGCGTGAACGACACAGACGAAAGCGACGACGGTGGCGAGGACGTGACACCACATTTTCCTTTCTCACTTTCTTTCTCGGACACACCGTATGCTTCTATTCTCTGTATCCAACTTCGTTTCACTTTTCACGCGACCCCACGAACCTGTCGGTTCCTTTGCGCAAAGGAAAAGGACGCACTATGTTTTAATCGTGTTTCCGGCGTATCGCGTGCCGGTTAATCGACAGGATTTGTTTCGACCAGTCCGTAACTCGATCATTTAACGTCACGAAGGATCCTGTATTCACTCATATCACCCGCCGTTCACGTTTCGCAAGATTGCCGCTTCACTGTTATCGATTCTTGCTTTACTTCACTGTTTCAGAAATTTTTCACTCAAATACGATCAACACTTTCCAACAGTCACTCTCATCGACCCTCTTCGTTCAATGCTGTTCAGCAATCCCTTGGTAGGCTCTTCTCGATGATTCTGAAATATAAACATCGTAACGTTAAGTATAATTGCGTAAATCATACATTCGAATAAAGAGTCAATCCGAGAAACTCAAAATTGTATCCATTTGCTGTAAACTCTTATTAGAACGACACCGTGTTCTTATTCCAGCTAATCGTCGAATAATAGTTGTCAATAATATCGCAGATTATATTCAAAGGCGTTTCTAATTTTATGTTAGAAATGAAATTACTTTCCAAGTAATACAAATTTCTGGAACGAATAAAGTAACGTAAAATTTAAGTATTTGTCTTGTAATGTAAACTAATATTCACGATAATATGTAAATCGAGCAATCAACGAGGTACTGTTAATTTGGAAACATGAAAACCCATTTAATGATCATAAAAGTAATTTCTGTGACATTATCTGCAACTTTGTGTAAAAACGAAAAACGGTAACTTGAAATTTTTAAATATTATGCATCATGTATGAATACGTGACGCCATTAAAAGTGAAATTAATAATTAAATGTGAAATGCAGGTTTCCGCTGTTATTTGTTTGCTCTTAAAAGGCTTACAAAATGTTGAAGCGCAAATACGAGTTGGCTGCATGAGACAAAAGGGGATGATTCTACATGAATAAATAAGACTACGCTGGACAATGACGTTTTCCCATACAAAGCTTCGTTTCCGAATAAATTATACGGCTTTACTTAGGCATCCATTTAACAGATATCATAAGAAATTATTTACACTCCAATATTTGTCTTACTCGATAACAGAATATGAAAAATTCTCTCCTCTAGGATTACTTTTTGTTTGCATAAAAGTTGTTGGAAATCATTTTCCTTTGGCTGTGTAATTACATTCTGCAAATTATACTTTTACACACATCATGTACTTTGCACTTTCAGGTATTCGAATTAAAGGATAACTCCGCGTTTCCTCGTAATTTTCTCCTGCAATTAAGACTCAAGGAACTTGACGTGATTTTACAAACAAAAGCCTGAGATTAAACACGGAAAGATTAATGACCAATTTATCGTCGCCTTATTATCGATTGAACATAGGTATCAATTATTTCGAATACGACAGTACCTTATCCTGTTTACAAATTAAACGCTTGCGGATTTTGAAAATTGCAGGACTGTTAAAGGATCATGATGCAAATGTAGTCAAAAGAGAACAAATAACTTCGAAGCAAAAGCTTGTATAAAAATATATACGAGCTGCCAACTATTTAACCAATGAAAGGGAGTTCAATAAACATGCATTCGATTCTTGTCTTCGGTCATTAACCCTTTGTAGGCCCATCTTGACTCGATATCCTAATTCCATAGATCTAGTTTACAGTTTTAATTGATGAATCATACACTTAGTATATGTTACGATTTAATTCGACAGAAATATATCAACGTATGTACGCGAATAATCAGAAGAATATAATAATAAAAGCGAACTTTACATGGTAGTTTAAAATATGTTCTTGGCTATGAATCAGTTGTTATATTTAGAAATTCGTTTATATACGATTAAGTACGTGTCCGGATGTCTGTAATCAATGTTTCTATGAGAGTGATTCTCGAATAGCAAGGTAAGGCGAGTACATGAATGAAAAACAGGAGATGGGGGCAGGAAGGAAAGAACGATTATGAAGAAAAGTTGGCTAAGTGAGCAAACTCGATACAGTGAAAGAACTGGAGCGCATAGTGGTGTAGACACCGGCGATCTTTAGCCAAGATTCTTCGTATGAACTTGACAATACTATAATTTGAAATGTACATTAAGCGCAATAAAACGACCCGAGAAGTAAAGGTAAATAAAAGTTTGGTTGGCGCAGAGTATCTGTGCAGCACGAACCGATGCATGCAAACCAACCAATTGTAACACGCTACTATTAACGAGTTTCTAATCGTACGGATGAGTTTCGATGGAAACTCTTTATTCTCCATCATCCCTCTCGCTACGTTCCCTTCTGTTTTTCGCTTTCTCTCTATTTTGTTATCGACCCTCTTGCCCGATACCACGGAATACCATACAAATATGCTAATGGCATATTGAAAAGGCAACTCGACTTTTCGATGGATTTTATCGTCGATGATTGATGAACATAGAACACGTACGTATCTCTCTGTGCAACCTTATAGCGTAACTCTAACGCTGGTGTTATGCCTTCGCTTACAAATCAAATACCACTAGCAAGGCTTCCGTTGCTTCTTCCTCCTCTACCAACTTTCCTTTCAATCTACGCCATTGTCGCTAGCCACCCTAAATCCTCCTACTACTCGCGTTCTACTGGCACTCTGGGCCGCAGCAAGACATAATTGAATAAAACTGCTAAGTGATTAATTGCATGAACCTTCGTGGTGCTCTTCCTTGCCAACTAACTTCGTACTCGACTTTAAAGGACATTTACTGCATCATTTCGCTTTTTGCGCCACTTCGATGTACGCGTAATCTGCCTCGATAGGACTTAAAACCTATTCACCTCTACACACGATTCGCAATACTACCACTCAGACGCGTCCATCTATCAAATTAATTACGATTAATATGAATGGTACCGAGTTTACCTATACGTTATAATACGTGGTTCTGCCACTTACTGAGAGATTTCGATAGTAAACATCATAATCATACGTACATGCGTGTAAAATAATGTCTAGGTACTATTGTAAATAATGTAACAGAATTGTATTTTACGAACACGATTAAAGATAATACAATTTAGGAATATAATTTTACGACTATAGGAATTAATAATATCAGATTTGTTGGAAACGAATAGTCGATCGAAATATATTTCTCCTCGCTGTCCAATTACGATGACAATCGGCCATCGATTTAACTAATTTTAACATCATTAAAAAGGATTCCCTTTAGGTAATGTTCCTTTAGGTATGACATTATTACTTGCATATACTTCGATTAATCTTTCTTTTAAATTTCGTAATTTAGCGTAAAATTCAAGTAGATTCAATGTTGTCGCATTGTTTGCGTTATTCTTTAACAATGATATATAAGTGTACAATACCTGATTTCAGGTGGATGACTTCGGTAAATAAAAACAAGTATATACAGCGAGTGTAAAATGAGTTTATACGTGCACAGAAGAATATACTAGAGGCACGTGTTACTTATCGAAATGAACATAAAAGAAATTTTGATCAAAATGAAATTTGTAACGTTTCAATTATTTTGCCATTTTTATTTTATTTGATATTTCTAAAAATCTGAAAAATGAATTTAATACACATTCCTGTAGAAAGTACTTGTTAATTTTAAATTTTTGATTGTCTCCATATTTATTTACAATAAACTTCCACAGACCAAGGCGAAGAATATGTTTTTTTTATTATGAAATAGCCTGTATTAGAGTTTAGTTGAAGTCATGCACAAGTTAGAACAGAGACGAGTTAGAACTGGTGTTACAAATTAAGCGAAAGGTGTCAGATTTACGAATGTGTCAGACAATCTCGCATGAGGCGCATGCAACTATGCATTAAAATGAACCGCGAACAGTTAAAACACTTATTGCATAGAATGATAAATCTTTGGCGGGATGGATAACTTGGAAACGAATGACGTTTCAACCGTAGTTTATGAAACACTGTCACGTTTAATTGATTTAGTGAAATTTTAGTTAAATTTCGGAGTAACTTTTTTCAAGCGATGCCATTATATCGTTGACTTCACTGAAGCAGTTGTATAACGATATTTACGCGGGAATAGCGCGTTAAACTTTATTAAAGAAATCAATTTCAATTTGAAACGAATATATGTCCGACTAATTATTATATTTATTCGATGATATTTTCACGCATATTTAGAAGATTGTTTAATTTTCTCTCGTAATAAATTTTTAGTATTTTATTACTTTCATCTCCTTTCTATTACTTTTAATATTCGAATACGTTTTATACGAAACGACACTCTTGTATATTTAATTTATGAATAACAGCACGCGTTTATTACTGCGATCACTACTACACTTTAAATGTTTTAATCACTATGTGTGAACAGTTTATGACGTATATAATTAAAACATGTTTTTCATAATTTGAATATGCTGGCATGTATTCCATCGAAAAAATGACTTTAAATTTAATATAGTTCTCACACACGCTGATGAAATTATCGTAGATGTTATGTTTCCTCGTTTTTCCAAATGCTTTTCATGCTGCTTTCGATGCTCCGGAAAATGTATTTTCACGACACGGGGAATGAAAGTTTGAAGACATTGTGAACGGAATTAGAGATTACACTTATCTATAACGTTTAAAATATATAAATGGAATGCGACGATGTAAACAGGATGAACTGAATATAAGGAAAATATATCTTTATGTTTCATGAAGGTAAAACAACTATTCCTTTTCATATTTACAATGTTATATCTACAATACTTGTATTAACATTATAAAACATATTCCGTTTTTTACTTTCACGTAACATAATATAATATTAAAAATTGAACAGAATATTAATAAGTATTAAATATGTAACATAACATAACAGTATTTAATGTAAAAATAATATTTATTAATAAATATAGATAAATATATAATAATATAATACAATATCGTATAATAATTTATAAAATAAAAAATGAAATGGCTTTCCCAATGTATTCGAATCATCTGACAATACTATATGTAAACATGTTCGATATCCACTGGCATATAAATATTGTTTATAGATTATTTACTTTTTGTTACAAATGTTTCGAATCTTCCGAATTTTGCAAACATTTCAGAAAATTATTTAATCAAATCACAATCAAGCATATCGACGAATCAATTGTACTAGTTACGTATTTTTATATCTTTATGCCGAGAATGCCAAACGTAACATCGATTTCGAATTCTGACTTCCATTCTTACTACATCTATTCATAACTCGCGATTCTTCCGAAAATAATTTTATCGTAAAAGCTGCGTGATTTATAGTTTGGATTACGCTATCAAATCGAATTTACTTGTTCGTCTCCTCACGTTTAGATCCGGTCGAGTTTTACTAGTTTAAAACTTGGCACGAGAATAGAAGAGGTTTTGATTCGCTGGAAAGGAGGAATCAATGAATTTACTGGATTTCAAGAAAGTTTCACATCTTTGAAACGAAAAAGCAACTAGTTTCACTCGAGAAACACAAGTTCCTTTCAGCCGATTTTCCGTCGGAAAGATTTGTCACCTAGGTCCCACGTTTTCCAATTTATATCTCAATTATGCCACGCGTGCCAAGTCACCATGATTTATTACGTATCACGAACGTTACCTTGTTAATCGCTTACTTCGCAATAATCCTTATAAACCTTATAATTAAAATACAACGATCGAACAATTTTCAACCTTATTTCGATCTCTAAACGAACCTGCTCTCAACGCTCCAATTTCTAATCTCTCAACGTACACGGACTTTCATATTTCCATTCTATAGCCTAACTAATACCTCATGGTCGAATCGGGAACGTGAAGCAGGCGTTTTAAACGAAAATACTTTTCTATTGTTTCCACTCGTGTCAACGCCCTAATTTTTAACCTCGAAACGTAGAATGACCGATACATCGATTGTTACATTTTGCGATCGAATCGGAAACGTTGCTCGAATTGGAAATATCATTTTATCCTTTCCTCTCTTGTTAATGCTATAGCGTCTAATTGGAAAAGGCGCAGTATCGAGTATTTCGATTAGGTCGCGTAACTAATATCGTACGATCGAATGAGAAGCGTGAAACACGCACTGGAAATGGAAACACTTTTTTTATTGTTTCCTCCGATGTCGACCTATGAAACGTGATTCGATGGAACTCGGAGTGCCGCGGGTCACTTTGCCGAGTGCGAAAAACTTTATTAAACGTCGACGTCACCGTGCGTCGTTCGCATTATCCCTTCCACTCGTGTTCCGCCGGTGGAACGATGGAACGATGGAACGATGGAACGACGGAAGGACGGAACGATGGAACGATGGAACGGTGGAAGTTACCGCACCGAATCGAATTTGCTAATACGGCCAGCAGCCCAGAGGGACTTTACTCGTCGCGCGGTAGGAAACGTTGTCCAGGTTATTTAACAGGCAGAGAAACATCGCTTCTAACAACTTATTAACTGAAAACGTTTACAAAAGGGGATCGCGCGAGGAGGGATTTAGATTCAAATCCGATTCCACACTTATCGGTTCAACAATTTTCATTTCCCTTATTAAATCGATATTATTAATTTCCCAAAATCCAACGGATTACTCGTTATTATTTAAATGTGTATTTTGACGAAATCGTGCATGATGCAATAATGAAAGACTCTATGGATATCGTATGGTAATTAATTATTTTTATAAAGCTTCGCTTGTCCCTACGCGTATAGTTACTCATTATCATAGAAATAACTAGGCGAATTTAGACACCGACTAAGCTGCTGGTATTTTCACGACTTTGATATCGCGCACAAAACATCTACGTGTCCTTTTGTAAAATATTCTACCACCGGACTAGCAAAATTTGAATATTTCCATTAACAGGATCGTTAACGCTTGACGCAATTTAAAAGTTCGATAACGAGTCGTTATCAGTGATAATTCCTAATTGGAACCGAATGCACGTTATGTCCGTTAATAATTCGTTTAAAGTTGAGCAGTGTGATTAACAAAAAATGTAATCGCTTTTAACTCGCAATAGTATTTCGCGTAATACGATAATTACTCCTCACGCTAATGTAATTACACGTTTCCGTTAACGATTCATTAACCAACGACCACGAAAAATAGGTAAACGGAAAGAGAAGCGAGAAAAAAGGAAAGTTCTAAATTTCGTTAAATTTCTGAAAGAAAAACTACGTAAAACAGGCGAGCGTATACGTGTCATCCGTTGTAAAGGATTATTTTGAAAACGGGTAAATTAGAAATTTTACTAGTAAAATTTTCGCGTAGTAGAAAATATAACGAATAAAGAAGCGCGAAATGTTTCTATTTTCACGTTCTGTTTACAACGGATGAAGAAAGTTTGCAAACATGCGAGAAAACAGAAATTTCGATGAAATTTTTAATCGCGATGAAAAGATTTGAACGGTATGCTTGGCTGAATTTTCGATAGGTCATTTCATCGAGATTAGTCGGAAAGCAGTAGCTAGTCGCGATAAACAGTGCCTAGCGGAAGAAAAACAATATCTATGTGCAATCGATAAAACGAATCATCGCCTCTACATACGAGGCACACTTTTACCGTAAAGTTTTCAACCAGTACGCGTGTCACGTATAAAATCACAAATTCGTAAATACACGGAAACGATACCAATGGTATTGAACAAATATCGATGAAGTCTCGTTAAAAATTTCGATCTTAAATACGTTGTTCGGCAATTTTATATTCCAATTACGATTAATACGAATCCAAATCAAGGAACGCGAAATTTGAAGAGTACTCGTCGAATTATCCTTTACGGAACGGTTCTCGAAAACCCTAATTGATCGACCGAAATTGAAATTTTTCGATTTAGTCACATCGCAATTTTATCTTCGTCGCGTCCTCGATACGAGTAAGTAGAAGGCAAATTCATTCATCGAGCAATCGTTCGCGTCTAGAAAGATAGAAATCAGAGGCGTTTATGCTTCATCGAAATCTCGACGTTCTCGATGCATTTGGAAGCACTTGTCAGTGTCATCGACTCATATGACGAAAAAACATGCTTTTTTTTGTTCCGCCACGGCGAATCAATACGAATTAATTCGTCGATAAAAGTATCGTATCGGTGGAAATTCTGTGTGCCACTGGATCCCCAATTACCGAACGGTCGACCGAGAAAAACTCGTTGAACTCGTTAAGCCGCAGCGGCGGTCCTGTTACCAATCCCAACGCAACGATTCGACGTCGAATAAGATTCGTACGAGGATGAAATCACGGCAAGGGTGTATCTGGCGGCAACGTATCCGGAGTCACGTATGCTCGAGGTTCTTCCGTATCTCGATAAATGAAATGAAAATAAAAATTCCCGACGGAGTATAGGGTCATGAAATTGTAACCGAGAGGCTCCTTTTTACGCAAAATTCCGTCAACGTACCGCGTCACACGGTTAGAATGATAAGGTGTCATGAGAAAAATGGATTAAACAGTCGTTTCTTTGCTTGAACCGTGACATACGGCACCAGACGTATTTTCCCTTCAACTATCCAGCACAGCGGAACTTGCGCTTCTCTAAGTGTATCGTATCGAAACGAAAGAATGCTCGATCGGATTAAACGCCAAACATAATTGATATCCCGAGAAGGAGCTAGAGAGCAAAGTATATGGAATACGAAACACCAAGAGAAGAAAGATGGAGAAACTCGAGGAATATCCGAGACACGGTATCGATAAATGATAGCGAAGAATCCGATTAACGTTAACCTATCGACGAGGTGCGTCTAAAGGGTAAAAGATTTCACTGAATAACGAGATCGCTTAATAAAGATATTTTTCTTTCTACGGAGATTCGATCGAATCGATCAACTAAATCTCCGTCATTTTCTTTAACCGTTAGAAGGATCTGGCAAAAGAAACGACGAGAGGATTAGTAATAACGTAAAGCGTAACGTAATGCCCTTTTTCACGGGCATTAAACAGAGTAATATTCTCTTCCGTTCCGGCGTAGATAAAAAAAAGATACAGAGGAGAGAGAACAATTCCGGAAATGAAAGCTCGTTCGGAAGTTGAAAACATTTTACATAAATTCGTTCACCCATCACAAATAACAACTGTTTCTTCGATTTCGTCTTCTCACCGATATGTCGTGGTCGAAAATGTCGCCGAGAAAAATCCAGTTTGGAACGGCGGGGCGTCTAAGAGTTTACTCTTGTAAACTCGGATATACCGTGTTCGCGTATCTGTCTACGTGCACCGAAGAAGCCGAAATAATCAGGATACGTACTAGGAATGGCGAAGGTACGCGTACGCTCGCGACCGTCGCGGGCTGAATACTGGCGCGTCGTGCCGCCCGGACTTTTAGTTCCCGGCGCTACCGAGAAGCGTCGCGACGCTTCTCGCGCCCCACTCCGTGCTACAGCCCTTGGTTCGCGTCAGCCGGCCGGCCCTCTCAAATCGTCCGGCACGTTTCACGGTATCCCTCGGTTCGCCTCTCCTCGTTTTACGTCGCCGCGCCTCGCGTCGCCTCGCCTCGCGTTGCCTCGCGTCGCCTAGCGTCGCCTCGCGTCGCCTAGCGTCGCCTCGCGTCGCCTCGCGCGTCTCGCCCCGCGGCGCCGAGGCGCCGCGCCTCGCCCGGAATAGCCAAGCCTAGCCGAGCCTCGGCCCATCTCACCCTCTCTCGTGCCTCACCCCGTCGCTACTCCATGGATCTCGTATTTCCATTCTCGATCGCCCCGTGACGCCTCGTATCGTCACCTGTATGTACAGTCTTTTGATGCGGCGCTACCCTGGTAAATGACAACTCTCCACTGGATACCGCTTCGGACACTTAACACCAAATACGTTTGCCGATGTTCTTCGCGGCGTGTCAGAAAGCTAGATACCCACTGTCACGGGCAAAAGCGTAAACACGCCAGGGTAAGTTCATATCTAAGTAGCCAATACCTTGCACCTTCTCTTGCACCTAATAATTCTATTTCAACCAATTGCACCCTTAGTCCATTGTTTTACATGTATCCATTTTATTCCTCGCAGGGGCTCTCCTTCCTCTTTTTTCCCTTTTATTTTCGACTATTTTTTATTCGATATCGTTTTACGTTTGTGTTCTCGTTTAGAGTTTCAGAACTTTAGATCGTCGATGCACGTTTTTGGAATTAGCTCGTACTTTGCGCACGGTTCAGGAATTTGGTTTCCCTACAATATCTCATACGCGTAACTTCTTTAATTCTTTTACCGGGTTCAACTCTAGTGCTGCAATTTTCTATTCTCAATTTCGTCGTGTCATACAATTCGTTTCTTGTCATTGGTAGTCCATTTTTAATGCGTATGTGCGAATAGTATTCTCATATTTACCTTTTAACTCAAAATGTTTCTGTTCCTTTCTCTTCCGCTTCTCTTCCGCTTCTCTTCCGTTCCTCTTCCATCGCGTTTAAATCAATTCTACCGAATTTACTACGAAGTGTTCACTCCTCTCTCTCTCTCCCTCTCTCTCTCTCTCTCTCTCTCTCTCTCACTCTCTCACTCTCTCTCTCTCTACTTAGTTGAATAATTCGTAAATTTTCTTTAATAAAATACGAGTCACAGTTTTTCTTTCCCAGAATTACAATATTGAATTAAGCATTTATTTAGTTTGTTTAGTTTTTCATTTAAAACGCAATATTTCTCCTTTATTTCCCATTTTCATAAAGTCTAATGGGATTACTGGTACCCGTTCGCCAAGTACAGCGAGAAAATGCTTATTTGTTTATTTTTAAATACGATTACTTCTGCTGCTTGAAAGTTGAAATTTAGAAATTTCAAAAGTTTTCTCCATCATACGATAGAGGGTGTGCTTAAGAGTGATAACCATGCACTGGATTTAATGTTCGATTATTGGTTCGGTAGATACTACTGAAACTAATCGTAAAGTGTACCACTGCCTGGTTGAAATGCATGATTTGATTCGCGTATTGTAGGATTATTTTCAATTGATAAATACTCTACACGAGAAAATTCAACAAACGTAAGCTTTGAGATTCGTCAAGTACTTGGCCAATTGGAGACTAAACAAACGGTGTATTTAAACAATGAATTTTTTAAAAGGATGCTTCAATTAATGTAATTTGTTCTACTCTGAATATTGTCTGATATAATATGTCTTGGCAACTTCCTTCGCTGATTTGTCATTACAACAACGAGGTCATGAAAATATAAAAATTCTCATGCATTTCACATTTTGGTGACACTGTTTCGTATTTTACTATTATATTACTTTTGGTGACATTGTAGAGACACTTGCAAGGGAAAGATAAATGTCTTATTTCGATGGAATTGGTATTATAAAAATTGATATTGCAATGTGAAATATATTATAATATCTCAATATTGTAATTAATGTTGTAGAATTTTTGAATTATTGCAAATTCGATTTATTTCGCTACCGTTATTTTCCTAATTTATTCGATCCCATATTTCAACCATTTCGATCAACGTAAATCGCAAAGAAGCAAATTTTTCTACACTTTCAGCGCAACATAGAAACATCGTGCATAAATTTCTTGTACATATATTACCTTATATTTTACTCGAGTAAAGATTTTTCTTTTACGTCTATCAATTAGGAGGCGAACAGTAAAAATAGACGAATATTTTCATTTCTCATCGTACAATGCATTAATACATTCATTGCCTTGCAGCTTACAAAAGGGAAAGAAAATATAATGGAATCAAAATTACCTTAAACCTTAAAAAATTGTAATATTTATAAAAATTTAGAGGCACTGTTAAATAACATATTTGTCCTATAACGTATCGAATATACATAGTTGGATACGTATGCATATCAAAAGACATTGAATAATTTCTACGTGCAGTCGACTGATTTCCTATTTTCTAATTACATATGGCATTATGAAATCAGTAAGAACGTTACCTACAGACTGCTAACTGCCATAAATTCAAAGTGAGTAAACAATTAACACGTTAAGTAGGCTCACAATCGTTTAAAACTCATAGTTATACGATGTTTAACGGATTTGGCGATTTTCGGAACAGAGTACCGAAACTAGAGTGAACGTAAAGGTTCTAAAGGATTTTCGGAATGAGAGAGTGGATGACCGAATAATAGAGAGCAAAATTTCGGGGTGATACGGTGTTTATGGGTAAAGGTGATGTAGTGTTTCTCGGTTTCTCGTGAAACGTGCTTGTGATTGCGTAGAGAATTGAAGAATCTGAGGAATCTTTATGCGCACGCGGAGTGGATAAGCGGTTGAATAAGTCACAACATCTTATAACCATATCCTTTACGTATTTATTAAACCGTCAGTACGTGTGTCCGTATGTGAAAGTTATTATGTATATTAAAGTTGTTCGAGCTAATTGAGTTCAAACTTACTAGGCCACGACCGTTTCGAGTGCCTTTTAGACGAAACCAGGTTTGAAATGTAGGGTGAAATGTATATAAATAAATCCTAGAATATCCGGCGCACCTGTTCCCATTTGTTTATAAAGAATAATTTGGAACAGTGAAAATGCTAAATCGTTTCGTCAATTTCATTACGAGAAAGTGCTGCTTTAATTACTATAATAGTGGAAGGCAAAAGGTCCGAGGTTATCAAGGGGTTGACGCGAGTTTGAAAGCTGCGGCGAATTATTTTATCACATTTTTCTATTTATGATCGAGCGCTAACATTATTTTCTTCAAATGACCTTACGATAATCTCGCTAAAAATTAGAAATTTCAAATAACAGATATAATATTTTGTATAGTCTTGTATTACTACTAGATTAAAGGTTATAGCGTTTCCATACTTCAAGGATCTCCGAGTTCATCATTAGTGTATAGCTGAAAATTGGGAAATTGGTAACAGAATTACACGAAAGGGTTTGAGTAAATTAGAATTATTAGCGATAACTGTAAAAGCCTTTAACGATGACCTAATTTTTCCGAAAATACATTTTCAATGTCAGTAGCCGATTTTTATAAATAAATCCGTGTGACCGAGGCGAGTATTTAGAGTATCTTTATACTCGTTTTATTATTTTAGTCTTTAAACGATATTTTAAATTATATATTAAAACGTAGCATAAGTCTTTTCACTACGTATTTAAAGTACTTAAAATTTTCTTACTGACAAAAATTAAAAATCAATGTAACTATTTGCGAATTTTTGTATATCTCTTATCTTCGGAAATGCGCAGATTAAAACAAGAAATATGCTTTATACGATATTTTTAAATTTTACTATATGTATCTCAGAGGCTACTTTATCAAATTCCTCAACTGTACTTTATCTTAGTATTATTGCTCCACTGTATGTTCCTTAAAGGAAGGAACTGAATATTATATAAATATTCGCTATATACGATACAATTAATAAATCTGTCATTATATAACTAAATATAAACTCATATTCTAAAAAATTTTGTTTCATTTCTTCAAAATTTCAGTATATCGAAGGCACCGCTGCAAGGTAAACGTAAAATCGACAATTACTAACTTCTGCTTACAATATTAATTACTTGAACAATTTTTGAGATATTGATTATAACTTGAGACATTGATTTATGAATAAGTATTAGAGCGTGGCCGTTTCTATTTTGAATGATCACTCAACGCTGCACGAGTTGTGCTGTGTATAAATACCAAATTAATGAACAAATTAATTTTCAGAAATTGAACTTTCCTATAAGATGTAGGATTTCAGGTACACGTTGTTTTAACGACCTTTCGAAAACTGATCTTTCTAAAGCCTAATTGTGATGTTGTGATGCTGACTGCTGTTTGTTTCTTTCTGTTTTGCCCGGATTCTTTCCTCTCTTGCACCCTCAGCACGTATTCACTGGAGAAGGGGATAATAGGGCTGTCCTTGTTTTGCTAGCTACAATTGGCTGTATGTTGAAATTCCACGAGGACTTACCTTTCAACAACCTTGATTTTGACAAGTGTCAATTAACGAAGAACCATAAAATGTTTGGTATTCTCTGCTACGTTCAATCCTTGGCAAAAATCAAGCTTATGTCCGAGTATTTTGTTCTTGGTGTCAACGAGGAAAATTTGATATTTGGCTACATAAGTATTATAACTTGGTATGAAAGACTGTTTCATAGAGAGGAAAAACTAGCCACGGAATTATGTAAGAAGTTAAGAAATAAAGTTTAATTGAAAAACTATAATACCATAAAGTTATAATTGTGGATCAATCCTGAATTTTCTGTATTCCATATTTTCATCGAGGATGAAATTTATGTAAACATTAATTTATGAAAATAAATTCAGACATATCTTGGTACATAAGCACGTAAAATGAAAATTTTGAATAAAAGTACACGTCGTGAAGGGTAATTGAAGATGTAAAGCTAAGTGAAGGAAGAAATTTTTTATATTGTCCCATTCGGTAAATCCAATATGAGAAATACATAAAATACTTCGTTATATACAAAACTTAATAATTTTTTACTCTACATATTACCTTATTTACTTTATGAGATAAAAACTTCTCTTTCAAACGAATTTGAAATATATTGGAAAAGGATAGTTGAAGTTACATAATAACGTGTTTACTCGAAATAAGTTTTACTATTTTACTTCACATGTTTTCAATAAATTTTTACACTTTCTATCTCGTGTAAAATTGTCCAATCTACGCTGTCTGAATTACACTTTCCAATTTTATTACTTTTTCCTATTGTTTATTTTCAACGTAGACCCCTTCAACAAAGAATTTTTATTCTAGAAGTATGAAAAATTCACTTGAAACTGAAATCATACTAATGTTACGCGTCTAATGTGAACGACAGTATTGTCTTGCTAGAAAGTTCAGCTTATTTCACTGTTTTCTTCCACAAAAGGCATTAAATTATTTTCTAGGTTGCCAATATTCTCCTGGCTATTCATTCGTGTCGATGGAAATGCTAATGGTAGCCACGGCACACAATGCCTCCTTCACCATCAATCTGTCACTGCTAAAATTTATGTTAGGAAAATATTTTATTTCTGTACAAAGATTTCGCCAATGTGAACAATTACTGCCAAACCGATTTAAATTGTTTACTAGGCTCTTTATAACAAGACAAAGAAAGTAAAGTTCTTTACAATATAAATTTTGTAATTTTTCAATATGAGAACAATTATTTACGATTCCATGAACTGTTTAATGAGAAACATTGAATTGAAATATCTCAGAACATTAGTCAGGACATTAGCATTAGAATTATCGAACTAGTCAAAATGATCGAATTCAAATTTTTGATTCTCTAATTATTAAAGGTATGAAGTTTATTTTGACAATATTTACTTTGTCTTTTACTTTGTCAGAAATATAATCATGTATATCCATTTATTTTTATCACAGTACTTTAATGATTATTATCTGTGTATACTTTATTTATATATACGTTATATACAATATTTTTACCGTTAGGTTCAGTATAAAATTATTTTCAGACAAAATTTTGTATCGAACAGATTCGTATAAAATCATTACTAGTACTTAAAATCTATTCTTGTACTTAATTACTTTCGTCGTACCACCTTAACTACTAATATCTGTGAATATTATACTGCATACTACACATTTCTGAGTATAACTGTATACTAATGAAACTAAAACTAATTCTATTAAAATTCATTTGAAGGGATTAGGTGAGAGTATGCACCACATTTTCATATTCGAAGGAAACAGGTATTAAAAATATACAAATATAAAAGTATAATCAGCGGAGACTAATTGTAATATTCGTGTTAATTACCGACATATTGTGTTATCTGTATAATTAAAAAATTGCAATCTATGTTACAATCCTCGTTCTTATTTTCACCTTCTTTCTTATTATTATACTGCAACCATTTTGATTATTTTGTTAATTCCAGTTGTTTAATAATAACAATTTTTTTCCAAGATTGAAACCGTATTTAATACACGACAGTCGTGAATAAATACTTGTTTAATAACATTTAGAGATTTTTACTATTTTTGAATATTTGTAAGTTATTGAAATTTTTATTCGACACATAATACTATTTGAAAGTTTTAAATCAACTGGATTACTGATCTTATAATGGTAAATAATAATATATATATTTTTATGGAACGTGCTAGCAGCTACAGGTAAAAATGAAACTAAAATTATAAATAACAACTAGTGTGTAAATGCTTCATTAAAAATTCGTAACAAAAATATTAAACGTGAAGTGAGCTCCGTGTCTGCTTTTTTTGTCTAGAAGTTCCTTAAATGTTAAGTTTATTTTCGTAATTGATTTATTTTGTGTAGTTATTTTCGTATTGAGGTAGACATTGTCGAAATTTGTATCAAAGAATAACTTTTAAGTATTTATTTCACATACTATTGACTACTATTTAATAGGTAGTATATATAAATTGATGTTATGCAATTTATTTGATTTATTAAATGGCAAATCAAACAGTTAATCATTGGAAATCGCAACAGTTGTTTTTTAATAAAAAAATTTGGTTCCTATTCAGTGAAGTAACATTCAGCATAAGCGTTGAACAATAAACGCAGTAATAATGATAATAAACATATGAAAGCTCTATTATCTAGAGACGAATACTGGAAATCAATACGAACCTAAATGAAGTAAATAATTCATTTTGTAAAGTGACAAATAAATCATTTGAGAATACATTAATCAATTGTAAAATATATTATTTTATTTCTCGTCAGAAATATTTAATTAATAATTATCGTTGTTTCAAGAACAAATTATTTCTCGTAAAATTTCAAATAATAATTTTTAAACAGTAAACTTTGAAAATTTTTCCGAACGTTCAAGTCTGTATTGAACTGTGGCAGGTTGATATCATCGCATTTGCCATATTCTATGATTTTTTTATTTCTTACCAACTTTTTAATAAAGTACTTGTGAATCTTTCATTGCGTGCTACTTCAATCTTATCCCCATCTATGAAATTCACCGGTGTTGCTTGTACGCGATACATTTGAACACTTTGTATATAACATTACACAATCTATAGGTATACACGTAGAGTATAGATAAAACACGTAGTGGGTAAAAAAGGCAGACGAGCAGGAGAATTAACTTTTTGATATAATGAAAATAGGAAATACAAAATCACACTTTAACATTACATTAAAGTGAAATTGGTCCTTCAAATACGTAAACTAAGGTTTCAAATAAATAAAATAAGTGTTTCAAATAAAGGGCTCTTGATGAAAATTATTTTTCTCTTGAAAATAGTAGAATATATATCAGTTGCTCGTCATCTCGTGAAGTCTAGCGTTATTCCATAGTAGAGTATTTGTAGCACCATTATTTCTACGAGTTTTATTAACATATGTTTGATTGCACGCGCGCGCGTGCGTGTTCACAAATAACGCATGCAATATAAAGTTGTGCAAATAGTGTATCAATTTAATAAATTAATTGTTAACAATAGTTTCGTGTTAGGCTTTTCAAAATATTTTATACTTTCTGAATTGTATTTGAAAAGGAATAAATTATTTCTTGTTATTGTTTAAATAAAATACAATACCATGATATTTTATAACATCGTTGAATAGAAAATGTTTGCGAAATTCCATGCTTCCGAATTACAGGGTATTGGGTTGACGCTCCAGTGTTTGCAGGAATGGCACCACTTTGTCCTATGGTGGGGAGAACTACGATGCCTTGGGATCATTGCAATCCCTATTACTCGTATATCACTTGCTCGTCTGTAGTATCTAGTCTTAGAATGTGCTCTAATTTTGTTTATGGTGTGGTACAGGAAGGAACTGTCGAAAACTTATTTGCACGTATTTCATGTGTAATTTGATTTCAAAAATCATTCTGGTATCTTCTAATGTAATTTTAAGCGAGCATTCGCCTTCTTTCAAATGAGTTAAAGTTTTCTTGTGATCCTCTGGATTTGTATGTGTACAAAATGTAGAAACTACTATGCCAAATGTGTAAAAGAAATATTTAAAAATTCACTTAATTTTCTTACAGTTACGTTGTTATATATATTTTGAAGGATGTAATTTCCACAAAATTAAGTATGCGACTTTTTAAATATTATCCTTTGAAGTTTACGTAACTGTGATTTTTCTAGCATAAACCAAACTACGCTGCAACCCATACTGCATTATTTAAAATTTTGTACAACGGTATTTTTCCTTTTTTTTGTACAAAATCAGATATGTTTTAGTGATTACGTGGAAGGGATTTTATAAATTATTTTTCATTATGCTTTTTTGACATCTATTTTGTTTTGTTCATACACACTTAATATTTGACTTTTTCATAATTCCTTCATGAAATAACCAAGTTGTACTCTGCATCCGCTGTACTTCAAATTTCCATTAATTTTTAGAGATTACATATCGTATTAGCGATAAAAATCATGGTAGCATACGAATTCCAACAATCATGTTCCCTACTACTATATTTGTTATTCCCTCTTTTCTTTTCCTTTAGACCTAGGGACATTATACTTATTCTAAATTACGGAAAATACGGAAAGTTAAGCATCAAATGCAACGAAGACATTCAGTTTGGTACCTCACGGCCAGTTTGACCCTCTCAGAACTGACGGGCCCTAGCTCTCTCTATATCTCGCTGGAGAGGGTGCGAAATGTTAGGTGGGCAGTGGGAAACGCCACGATGCGACAATTGCTACGAAGGAATCCAGAGAGGTGATGGAAGATACATAATTTTTCATATGAATAATAAATTTGAGTTGGCCTTTGATTGAAGCAAAGTGGATGGTAATTCAGTTCGAAAAGGACTAGCAATAGGTATGGAGTCTTGTATCATAATGTGGACACGAAAAGGTTTTCAGAGGAAATTAAGGGTTGGTACATGTAAGTATACGGGCCTGTGTGTATGTGTATAATTTATACAGCTGAAGTATTAAGACTTTTCGAATAGCGAGTTTATAATATGAATTCTTGGAAATGCCACTCACAGTGAACAGGCGGATTAATATTTGAGACCTAATTTATAACAGTCCCTTTCCATTAGTTGTACATTACGCATAGAAATTGCAGTACAGAACGTGACCTAATTAGTAGGCCGAGGTACTGTACCGTTTTAATTGTGAAAATGTATTTCGCTTTAATAGACACGAATTTCTTTTATTTTTTCCATTCTTGTCAATTCCTTGAATATTTTAATATTTCATGACAGATAATGTATTGTTTGTGGCGATATTTATAATTCTGAATGTTTATGTTACTATCGAATATATAATAGAAATGTTGTTAATACCGTATTTATACATTTTGTCGTAATTCTCGAATTCTCCATATTATATAAATTGCGTAACATTTAAATGCGCATCTAATGCAGCTAGTAGTGGGTTGAAGTAACAGGTTACCGTTATGAACAAATATATAATACATTTGATAAATAATAGAAGCAGTAATATATTTACTCTGTACGTTATGCGGTAGAAAAATTGTCTCTTTATTATCGTTATGTCTGGCGATTATTCTGAGCAAGTACAATTCCAATATACTTTAAAAATTAGAAAAATTTATTATTTAGGAAAATAAGAAAATCTATGCGAAACCAATAGTGGAAGGCGACATTTCCATCATTTTAAAATTTAATTTTGAAATTTGCATATGTTAACAATTTCGTTTGCTCCTTATGTTATACGTCTGTTGATTTATTTAAAATAAACTTTGCTTGAATATTCATCAAATTTTGTAGGCTACTAATAAGCTATTTTTTACAATATATAATTTCTGTCCTCTATGAAGTACATATTTCCAAGTATACCGAAATAGCTGATAAATAGTATCACCGCGTGAAATAGAATATTTGGTTCATACTTTATGCAATTCAAATTTTTCTCCAATAAAACTTTATATTGTATATTCGTCATTAAAAGTTTGTATAGCGTTATCGTTAAATATTATTAACCAGAATGTTGCGTCCCGAACACTGTAACTCGCTCGGGGTGTTTCGCGGGGTTATAAGGCCCGTTACGCTGCTGCGGCAATGTCGCTGGGATGCGGCCTACTCTAACTTGATAGAGGTAGGCCTGGTTATTGTTGAACTGCGGAGAGTTCTAGTAGTAGACAGTCTCCTGCGCTGAGTTGTTGGTAGGTCTCAATGATGATAGTGTGGTCGTGATGAAGTTTTTTGGAAGAATCTTTTTGTGAATGCCTTGACGGTGGTTTTGTAAAGTTCATCTGTCTGCTGATTGGTTTGTATAATATTAGGAGTTTGTGCTAACTTCAGCATCTTTCGGTGGTGGTGGTTGTTTAAACAATCTAGGTCCGTATGCCTGTTGTCTTATAGGGTAATATATTGTTGCTCGTTACGGTTTACCCACGCGGTGGTTTAGGTGACTATGAGTGTATAGAAGTCAAGGGACGCTGACAATAAGGACATAAAACAGTCCTCCACTTGACCTGGGACATTGCGGTCTTACGGCCGCAATATGGTACAAAATTTGAAATACTATGATTTATATTATAAAACATTAACTCACAACGTATAAATTGTAACGAAATGATTATCAAAGACAATCGTGAGTCCTATTAAAGCAAAAATTGAATGGAAAAATTCGGTAATTTAAACATGAATATTAAAGACTATTGCTATTATTTAAACGACACAAATCCTGTAAAAAATCCTCTTAAAAATCCTTAAAAATGTCAAGGTATATGTAAAAAATGATTTTAAATCTAATATGTACACAAAATAACTTGAGAATTTCTGTTCTAATTCGTGTAATTTCATTTAAGGTATGACCACTATTCCCATAGAAACTTGTACATATCGTTAAATTATGCAAAACTTTTTTCCATCTTGCATCCATTTTACATCTGCGACTTAATCCAACTACTGGAATTAAATTATAACACTCGGCTGTAATAATTAATATTAGCTACATACATCGAAATCTCACAATTCTCAGCAGTTATATTTTCACGATTACAATGTATATCGTAATTGGTGTGTTACACAACAAATTAACAAAGTGTAATTAATTTTGCAGTTGAAATACCATGTATTTGTATACGTGAATTAGAAGCACATACATTCGAAACACAGTTCAAGATGTTATAGAATATCGCGCGCATGGATACTTACAAACCGACATATTGGCGTATGAATATATTCGAAAATCTAGCGTTGAGAGAGGATTGATTTTCTCTCTCGTTTCAGAATAAGAGAAATAGAATTCGATGATTGATTGATTTATAATTAAACCGACTTCCTGGTATGGCGTAGGTACCCATGACGAACATGGAGGGAAAGTGTAATGGTCGTGAACGCAGGTAGACTGCAGTTGGGGTGCGCGACACCCTATTATGTAGAAAATGTCAGGAGTAATTTTACTGCGTGCATTGAACGGTAGCGAAACCGGACTTCTGTCATCCCTCTCGTTAAAAAGGTCATTAATTCGCAACTCGAAAAGAGCTAATTAGAAAGTTTGAGGAATTTTTGAAAGGAGAAATGTTGTAGCTGCTTAAATAGGGTGTGACATATTCGGGATATCTACGTGATATCTACGTGAAAATTCGGCTACTAGGATGACATTAATTACGTAAAAAGAGTAGAATTTATATTCTTCTTGTGATGGCATATAATTAATAATTAGTAATTAGTAATTGAATTGTTGCAAAATAAAGTACGTTTCTTATCAGTAAAGGAACTTTTATAAAATATGGTTGCTAAAGTTTCTTGCGTTTAAACAGTGTATTGCGAGAAATGAAATAATAAAATTGAGAAAATGATACTTACCATTTTTATTATCAAATTATTTACATTATTATATAATTAAAATTGTTAATAAGTTTATATATATTTCATGAAATAAAAATTACGAACATAATTGATTAAATTATTATAAAATTATAATTACTATAAAAATTAAATACATAATTACGGAATTAAAATTGTTATGAAAATTATTTGTATCATTGTGAAATTAAAATTTTTAATCAAATTATTTGCAAGTTTGAAACCATCTAATTGACTAATTAAAATTCAAATCGCCATAAATGAGCAAATACTTTACTGCACTTTCTGGAAAGAAACGAAGAAAATTGTCGGTTTATAATTTAAAATGTTCGTTGATATTGTCACGTAATATAAAAAAAGGATATTTCTGCGATTGAATGAACGCATTGCTAATGCAGTGCTAAATTTCGTATTACGTAGGTTCAATTTCAGGGAATATTTTATTACCTCGAATATATTCCTTTCATTGGTTTTAGCTGAGCTTAGTTTTTGTTTCGTATATTTTCTTCTTTAACGACTTCCAATAAAGAATGGCGTAATCGCTGGTCTTGAAAGTCAAAGGATTAGTCTCGTGATAATCAGGAAATTTATTTCCTGTGTGGTAACTTTTTAAATGTACAACTGGAAAACCAGTAATTCCAAGTAATATCATTCGAGTTACAACGTTGCATAAATTTAAACAAAAAAGAACCTGTATAAAATTAAGATCTATGTTAAAATGCGAAATTACAAATGTAAGGCAGAGGGGTTATACAACATTTAAAGGGTACTTATTGTCGAAAGAAATTTTTCAGAGCCTCATAAAATCTTCATCCTTTAGAGTGTTACTATAAAACTTACTTTTCCATTAGTTAATTAAATGGGGAAGGAAATAAGCAATATAAGGTAACTGATTGTGGAGATAATACAGTAACAAGAGTGTGATAAATTATATACATCGATGAACTTAGGTCTTCGATATTATATATTTAAATATTGCAGTTTATTTTTGTGTGAATAATTTTATACGTCTTCATTATTATTTAAATACAATTTCGCTGTAGTTGTGTATGTAGGGATGTGTTTCAGATTAGCAAATATACGGAATAAAGGATGTTGTTAATTGCAATATATTTTATTTACGAACTAAAGAGACTTACGAGTAAAGATACAAACTAAAGGATGAAACTAATTACGCAATCCACACTCGCACGTCAACTCTTCGAACTGTCACCGACCCGACTCTTTCTCTTCCAAACCTCGTATCGCACGTTCACCAACAGGACTGTCATAGGACAGCCCTTGCACCCTCATTTAAGCCTTGCACTCTGTCTTCGTTCATACTCGAGCTTTCTTTCCCAATCGCGCATTTTACTGTCACCGACCCGACTCTTTCTCTTCCAAACCTCGTATCGCACGTTCACCAACAGGACTGTCCTAGGACAGCCCTTGCACCCTCATTTAAGCCTTGCACTCTGTCTTCTTTCATACTCGAGCTTTCTTTCCCAATCGCGCATTTCCCATAGCCTCGCTCTCAAGGTGGGTCACGTACCCCAAACATTCAGGCGCCTTTCGTTCTTCACTTGCATTCCATACAGTCATAAATATCTCGTTCATCCGATCCTTGCACGCGGTCACTCGTCTTTCCATGTGCACTTCAGACGTCGATCTAAACATTCATTCAGAACCCTAGGTTACTGTTTATTGCCCGTCGCCAGCTAGGCAGGTCCAAGGGTTGCACTAACTCTCGCACATACAATTCCTACATTTATTATATATTCGAGATTTCCTGAAGTCAATTACAAATTTTTATTCCTAACTAATAAAGAGTCATCAGGTATTTGTCACGAATAGTTAGAATTGGAATTGCAGACTATAATTTATTATAACGTAAATTCGCCTGTTTGATATTTAATACTTTAAAGCTTCTGGTTTTGTGGAGTTTTTCGATTTGGAAAATAGAGACTCATATTGATCATAAGTTTTTTATATTGAAAGTATATAGATGTTACTATTAATTGTTCTGATATGAAAGCATAAATTAAAAATTGAAATGGATAATGCCTGGAAATAGTAATAAATAAGAGTATGAAGTATTTAGTACGTTCTTCCATGCTTGCTGATAAAAATTTGTTGTCTATTATAACCCAAAATTGAATAAAAAGTAGAAATTGACCCAAAATTTAACCGGGTTATAGTTCTCAATGCGAGAAATGATATGTATCCGATCAATACAGGTTCTAAAAGTAATGTCTTTAACGTTTTATAGAAACTATTTTCGATACACACGAGTGACCGGTATCATAGATCGGGCTTTTCATATCGAATGTGGAGAGAAATTGGTTTCAAATTATAGTAGTTCAAGATTATCGGCATATGATTGAATATATTAGCAAAAATTACCCCCTACATGCAAGAATAACGTTATATTAATTGCAATGATGACGTTTCCATAAATAGTAAATATCAATGAAAATATTTTCACGAGAAACCATATTCTCATAAATAATATTCATTAATGATTAAAATAAATTTTCCGAGGAAATTATTTTTCGTATTTATATCGCTTAAATAATATTCAGCCTCAAACAATTTTCCATTAGCACATTTTATATACGACGTTCTGCAGTGTGTCGCAAAGTTAGACATCAACGGAAGAAATTCGTGTGATTTACGATGCTTGAAAGGAACTTCCAAAATACAAACTCTGACCGTGGATTTCGAGACTTGGCTTGTATTTTATTAAATAATAACGGTGTTTGGTTATTGCTGAACAACGAGTTTGAATCATCGTTTGGAGTGTGACGAGCGTTTCTTGGAGACAATGAAAGATAGTCGAATCTACTGTTCACTACAGTATGGATTGAAGATCTATGCAAAGAATCGACAGCAGTTGTGTCGAATGTTGATAAATATTAAGATTAATATTCGAGTTTATAGAACTATTGATATACATATCCACATTCGTGCCTTTTGCAGTTCATAACAGTTCATATTGACACTTATATGAAAAATCTCATAATAATAAGCTATAACTATCATGGGAGTAAAATTATACTTAACATGTTCCAACAAGAACAGATTTTTTTTTTAAATTAACCCTTGTACAAAAGATTTGTTGACATTCTAATTATAAGCCGTATAAACCAGGTTCCTTCATGTGCTGTACGTCATTTACAGAATAATACTTGAAAAGAAATATTTGAAAATGTTCTTAGAGTATCTTCCTTCAAACATCCTAAATAATGATAAAAATTCAACGTTGAATGACAAATTTTCCTTTACGCGAAGTACATCTCAGACTGCATCATTACAAATTGTTTCATATATTATACCAGAGTAAATAGGATCTGATAGGTCAAAGCCATTGTTGAGCAATCGTTGCTATTATAGGAAGGAAGGGTAAAGAGAGAATATTGTCATACGAAGAAAGACAAGATCAAAGGGGTAAAACACAAAGCTAAAGATGAAGATGAAGCCAGAATCAGACGAAACGCATTGCACGGCAAACCAAGGCTAGGTAGCGCGTGCTGTCGCAAGAGCGCGCAAGAGTTCCACTTGTGTTCGCAGTTGTTCTGTACTATGCAAAGTAAAAAGGTCCGGTAGTATTCGAAAAAGCTGAACGTGCATAGTTTTCTTTAATATGACGACACAGTGAAGTTCAGGTTAATCTGGACCCAGCTTTGTAGTAGAAGGTATGGTAAAAGTTCAGAAGTACAACCCATGAGCCTATTGCCTTGATCTGTCAAACTACTGCTCATGCAAGTTTCGCTACATAGGGCTCGTAGTCCCTTAAAAGTTACGATGGATAAACATATCAAGTTGTTAGCGCCTGTGGTTGACTTGTGTCTGTCAGGCTTGGTTAACTTTGCACGTGGTTTACCGGCTATGTGGATACTCGACGGACCACCTCGTTAAAGGGGAGCAAATAACGCGGAAAAGTAGCATTTTACAGTATTTATTAGCAATAAACGTCCATCTTTCGAATTTTTTACTTATAAACAAGTATTGTACGAATTTTACATCGATAATTGATTAGGATGCTGCATGTGATTTGTAGACAAAAATGTTCTCTTGTGTCCAGTTATGTTTTTTTCTAATTATTTAAGCAAGGAGTAAGTTTTTCGCGAATTGATAAATCTTACAACGAAAGTAACTTTTACCTTAAAATTTGTATTCTTCTTATATCTGACGTTTGCGAATTCTGAAATGAAGTTGAAAAAGTAATTGAACTTTTGGGAGTTGACTTTATCTTCTTAGAAGAAATTTTGGAAATAAAGAACATGAAAAGTTCAGTTACATACTGGTGGTTTACATATCTACAACGTTTCGAGACTACATTTAAAAGAAGAAGAGGGGTGTGTTTTTTAAATATGAAATTACACCGAAGGCTTGAAGATTTATAATTAATTGGCAAATTAATTCACTATGCTGCCCTTTTTGGATCTATTTCTAATTACGATTTTCACATATTCATACACAGTTGTAACATGTTTCTCCTCTTACGCTGATTTACACATTTAACGTGTTAGACAGACTTAGATGTATGTAGTATGTGATAGAGCAGTAACGCACCCTATGATATTCAATCCTTCCCGAAACTAACGCAGTATATATACAGTTGCATCAAAATCACATATGCATTTATATAATATCTCTGTTTTTTCACAAAATGAAAGAAAATTAGCTGCAGTATAGATTTTTCTCAGAAATAGTCTATGTAAGCTATGTGAAAAATAAGAATCAGAAAATGATAATTCAAGTACAGAAAAGGAAATTAACAAGCAGGTCACAAAAATTCATTATCCTGCTAGATTTTGGAGATGAATGAATAGAACATATCGAGTTTTTCTCTATTTATAAATACATTCAAAGAATAGTAATTGTTTCCAATATTTTTGCCGAAAGTTTCGAACACTAACCTCCATTTATAAAATCGAATTGAAGTTATCACACGATTTCTGAAGTCACTAAAGAAAGACTGAAAAGTCATAGGATATGCTATCATTTCGTCGCTTATCCTAGGTCACAGTTTTACTGCTCGTGAACGTCGCAACGTGACAGTTTGCAGCAGGGCAATCGTTGTTAAGTCAGGAATGGTTCTTTGTTGTCACTTCTCGTTATTGTAGGATTAACCACGCAATCTTTCACGCGAAAGATTGTCATGTACCGAAATGCAGAAAACTTAGCGAAAATTTTCGGTCTAACATCGACTTATTTTCATCGTATCGTGTAGACATATTTTTGGAAAAGAAAAATGTAAAAGGATGAAGAAATATTTGCACACGTGACTGTATATCGTTATTAGGTCGTTCTTGCTTGACGACGATTAGTGACAGGCGGTTCTTTGAGGAGATTCTATTTAGCTTCGAAATAGTAAGTGAACTGTCTCCCTATCTTGCTATCGCGTGTCTTTATACTCCACGAGCTAAGTGGTCTAGCCCTTATGTAGACCCTTGGTGGGGCTATGAAATTTGTAATTGTGTGGAGTTTTCGAATATAAGATACAAAGGTACGGGCTGAGTACGGGGTCGGCAACTTGGTTTTTTCCTGACGAATAGTGACATCGCCGAAATGGTATTTCAAGGCTTAACAACGACAGTAATATAATTACTAACAATATGTATTTTCTAGTGATTATTTTAATTTGGAGAGTAATCCCGCTTCGTTATTTTTATTAAAATTGAATAAATATCATTTAGTTTTGGAACACGCTCAGGATAAAATTATATTGCTACCGTTTTAGTGGATAAAAGGAGAATAAACCTGGACGAAGCGTTAAATATTTAATAACATAATCGCTATTGGGAAATATTGCATGCAATTAAATTGCTTTAGAGTTGCAATAGGATGAGAGCAATTGTTTTTATCGTTATCGGTGTTTTGATAAAGACAAATCCTTTAACGATACAGTTAATATTATCGGAATTTCATTGGATCATATAGCTTTATATATTGTGTTAACTTTTTTAAATTTTTGAAACTTTTAGTAAAAATAAGTTAAAAATTTGATACTGGAAAGGTGAGCATTTTAAAAGGTTGTGTGGAATAATATAACAATATGATACTATTACGATACATGGAGTACGCAAAATGTGAGTTGAATCATCATTGAACATCGCATGCATCTATATACAGAATGTTGGATTTTAATTTATTAATGAAAATTATTCGTCAACCCTTCGTTGTTTAAACAAGATTTTCCACAAGAATTAAATGGCTCCAAGGAGTCCATAAAATCTCGAAACGTACCGTTTTATAAAATATATGAAGGACATTGGGTACCGATGATACAAGAAATAGATTCGTGAAAATTCAAAGTTACATATTTTAGTCCCTTTCATTGTCATAATAAATTAACTAGTAAATAATATCTCTATAAAATAATTTTTGTGTCAATAAATGTATACTAAAGAATTTTACCATTTTTCCACGTTAGTATCAAGAATCATTGCATTAACATAAATTTTATAAGTAATTAATAATACTTGATGTTCCATAATTTGATGGCAATATCTGTTCTTGCTATTATTAATGACTATGTTAAAATTCATAAATTTATTCACCCTTGTAGAACTTCAACATCGACGAACATTATGAATGTTTTACTCGTATGAAAAATGTTTGAAGAATTAGAATGCTTTGCGACAATAGCATAACATTATTATTACATTTTTGATCATGACTTGTTTATAATAATATTCACGAACTTATTTTCCATAGAATGTTTTTCGAAGTAAAACGTTTATTGTGGTTATTAGAAATATTGGTGCTTGTAGTTTCCATGTTGTTTTTGTATAACAGATAATAGGAGAAGTAATGCTGAAGTTTGTTGCCGTAAAAATATTCAGATACTAGGCACACTTTGTGGTTTAATTGCTGCCGTAAGTTCCTGTAGTAAATCACTTATATCGCAATTACACGTAACAATTTTTCACCTTGTGAATAAAAGTGATTCACGATCGTGCTGGTAACCATGTTGGCATCCTGTTCTAATGTGATATCTATTTGTACATCATCGCGCTCAATTATCTACGCCCCAGTTATGGTATAGACGTTGATATGTATACAGTTTAATAGCGCTAGTACTCAAGAGTCATTACAAACAAGTTATAGTTGGCAGAAATCCGCTTAAGCTTACTGTAAATTAGCACCTATTACTAGTTAAGGTTATTTAGCATAGTGATCCTTCTTCGAAAAGTCATCGATTGCTCTCGAACTGGCTTCTTTCTCAGTATTTATAACGAGTATAATATCAAAGCATTGCAAACGTTATAATTTTCTACATTTTTCATAAATAAATAAAATACGCGCATAATTTATATATACAACGTCATCATTTAAATGAACGATATGTTTTCACCGATTAAATATAATATAAACATGAGTCTAATTAGTCGAAGATTTGTGCTATGGCAGAAAAGTAGTCCACAGTATACTTCAAAATTTTATAGAACTTTAAAAGAGGAGAAGAAGATGGAATATTAAAAAATATGAAATGACCAGCTCAATCGTTCGACTTAAATCATACTTGAAAGTTGCATTAGAATCGTAGAGGTAAAAAGATTAAACATGATTACTGAAAATTCAATAAAGACCTTTGGAAGTTGTTACGGTCTTAGGGCTGAACGTCCCAATTTAAGTGGGGGACTGGTTTATTTCCTTATTGTTAACGTCCCTTGACTCGTAAACACTCGTTGTCACCTGGTTACTACTTGGGTGAATCTTAACAAAGGTCAATAAATTACCCTTGATTCAATGGGCATAAGGGCCTGTGGCGGAATCATTCTCACCCTCGCCAATAACTGGATTCCTACTTAAAGGAGGTTAAATAACTTTTTCGCAATTCCACTAGCGGGTCCAGGACGAAACGCATCCCTTCATTTTCCTCTCATCTCTTCTAGCACCATTAATTTAGAGTAGGCCGCATCCCTACAACATTGTCGCATCCGCATAATGGGCCTTACAACCCCGTGCAAATCCGACCGTGATACTTAGTGTTCGGGACGCAATAAAAGTATTTACAAAGTATTTAGGGAAATAATAATCGAAAAATGCATTGAAAGGTTCACATAAAAAGTGAACCTAGTCGATTTTATATATTTCCCTGTAAAAGGAAGAATATATGTACGTATATAATTTTAAACTTATTTCTATAGAATCGGTGAATTCTTCTGGTATCATAATTTAAGAAATACCTCATTTCTTATCACATCGATTCCACGATCGTGTGAGACTTTGAAGTATTAGATTACGTTATTACTTAAGCACGTAAAAAAGAAAATCGATAAGTGACGTTTTTGACGCGTCTCGGGATTAATTGGAAAATGCAAAAAATGTAAAGACTCGTCCTTTGACGAAAAATCTATTTGATTTGCAGAATCGTTATAAATTAAGAAGTCATAACAATTACTTTTATATTCCTTGGTATTATATTATATCAATTTGTGACTAGATGTTATGGAATATGCAAAATTGTAATCTTACTTTTGTTAAGTCACGAATTTTTGATAAATACCAAAGTGGTCAGAAATTTTTCACCGGTTACATAAAAATGAACAAGCCTTAAAAGATATTTTTCTATAACATTATGCAGTTCTTTCTCCCATCACGGTTGCTGAGAAGTTAGTGGTGGTGCGCGACAGGTATCCTCGATGTTACGGTGGTGCTGGACGGGACACGAAAAAGGGATTGAATGGGGATGCGGGGCACATTTCCGCCCCGGGCCTGCTAAAAAACCTACCTAGTGGACTCATCTCCAATGAGGCTACCTGGCTAGCCCTGCCTTATTAGACGAACATGAGACTGGAAAATTTGGAAATTCTATATATAGAGAGCGGCGGGTTTACCAAGGATTTGCGAGAAAATCCACGAACTTTCTGGACCTTGGAACCATCTAGTGGCGAGGGTGAGAATGATTTTAGCTACATTAACATGATACATTATGATACATCTAACAAGATCTGGACCTTGGAACCATCTAGTGGCGAGGGTGAGAATGATTTTAGCTACATTAACATGATACATCTAACAAGGAGAGTGCACGTCTTTCGAGTCATAGATTTAATTGAAACATTGCAGGTTTGTAGATTTAGTCATCCAGTTGAAGAAAATATATCATTATAAGGGCAACTACTCGATAGTTTTCGAGATATTTATGACTAGAGCTTTATTATTGCCTTAATTACAGATTTATTTCAAATATTTTTTTTTCAAGTGCCGTTGTGGCCTAATGACGATATCTGAAAATTCCCAAGCTGATAACAATTTTCGAATGTTGCCTTAGGCTACAATGCCACTTGATAACGATCGATAACTATTCGGAAGAAATTTCTCGTTAAGAATAATAAAGCTTTAATCATAAATATCTCAAAAACTATCAAGTAGTTGCCTTTATAATATACAGTTGCCTGAACTGGATGCCTAAATCTACAAACCTGCAAAGTTTCAACTAAATCTATAATCCGAAGGACTTGCACTCTCCTTGTAAACCGAACATGTTAATGACTAAAAAAGCTCTACTATATTGCAATAAAAATCAAGGATAAATACGAAGAAAAAGAGTCGAGTAGTAATAATTGACACATCTTTATTTCAATTTTGTCTATTATCAAGTTTATAGTTATAAGGAGTTACAAAAACCTCGAATAACACAAATGTCTGCTTAACAGTTTATTGACTTTCTATTAGTGTCAATTCAACGCATCATATTCCAAAGTTGAACAAGTTGATAGATATATTTCCAATATTTTTGAGATCTTCACTTTCATTCCAACATGTGCATAAGTTTAATTATATCTGTACTTTTGGAAGAGATTGTTACATTACAATATGCTATTAACAATTAGAAAGCTATTGATATATTAGGTTATCGTGTACGAAGCATCGTATTTTCAAACAAAACCATATTTAATAACTTCAAACATAATACAAAAGTTATGTATTAAATCGACGTATTTTCTGAATTTTCATTTGTCAACGGACCCAGTCCGTGAATTCGAGGATCAATGTAGCGGGTACGGGTGCTGTAGCGGGTTGGCGTACAAATTGTACGCCAACGTGTGTAAAGTATCCGACTGAAAATAGCAACGATTCGGTAGACTTCGGCTCGTATGAACCAATGGTTGGCCGGTGCTACGCAATCCTTGATGTAACTGTGTCCGTTTCGATTATACAGCGAATAACCACTCAATGGTGAACGGTTATCCACAAATACTTAATTGCTGAGTCGCTGAGATTGACTTGAAAGCAACGTGGTTTTCTCCCTGAATGAAATGTAATAACGGTTTGTTTGGAGTGATGTGATCGCTCCCATAACGAATAAAGACTTGACTTGTGAATGACTTATTGGAAACGATGTTTCGCTCCTGTGATGATTCAACGACTGATTTGTTGGAACAATGTTTCGCTTCCGAAAACTAATCAACGACTGACTGGTGATTTGTTTGGAACGATGTTTTCGATCCTGAAATTGATCAACGTCTCTCATCGACTGACGATCTTATGAAGCTAAAAAAGTGATAACGAACCGTTAAAGGAGAAGCGTTCTCCTCCTTGGCAGTTTGTTGGGCCAAGGGTGGGCCCTTGGTCCGCGAATCAATTATCCCCAAGGAAGGAACATCTACCATGACAAGGTCGCTGGTGTAGGAAATCCCTCCTTCGGAGTGAAGACTTTGGGGGTTACCCGCATGTAGGTGATCCTCCTTGAGAGGTGATCGCAACGAGGTCACCTTTAACTTGCCACTTCGAAAGTCGTAACCGGCGCACATGGCCTGGTTTTGACTTCTACTGTCAACCAAATCCTAAGCGTTGTTGCCTGGTTTTCATAAAATTAGGCTCTAAAGAATGCCTTGTGTCCAATGACCCGTGGAAATAAAGAGAGGCTTGCAAAAATGTACAATAAACAGATAAAAATTGAAAATGCCGAATGTGAAATGAATCAACATTTAGTAGTGTTGGCTGTTACGGGTCTTACGGTTAATCTGCAAGAGGTCTCTCAGCCTGGCTTTTTGTCCCACGATGGGACAGCATGAAGTATTAAATCTTAAACAACATTTGTAACACTTTTCAATTTTCTCACGGATTAAGTAATTTTATTATTAGCCACTTCTTTATTTTGAAATAATTAATTTTGGATAATCTACCAATAATTACCAGATTTTTAAATATTTTCGATTTATTGTAAAGATACTCAAAAATTTTTTCCCTAGAAATCTCTTTTAGTCATGTATTCACGGTACCGGTTATAGCCTTTTTAACAAAATTTTTGTTTTCTGTCATCATACATTCCCTTCATTCTTCTTCTCAGTCCTCTACTTAGGTTTTCCACATATTCACCCATATGTACCCCTCAATTGCTACAATGATGTGATGGGGGAATTGTACAATTGTCCAATGGTGAGATCTGCATAAGCTTTTTGGTATTGGTCCATGCATGCATTCGTTGTTGAATTTTGATCATTGTTAACTCCATCCAGTATCTTTCATTAATACTTTTCATCGTGTGTTCGATGCATACTCTACCTAAAGTGTTCTCTATGTCAGTTATGTACGTAATGACTGAGCACCGAATATCACTTTTAAGAATTTGGATTGCGCTATCTTGATTTTCTGTAGAAAATTAACGCAGAAATACAGTTATGAGTTATTCCGTACATTCATTTTAGAGCCATATTAGTCTAATTGTTGCTGTGCATAATATCACTTTATTATGATTTTCTATTTTTAACTTAGGTTCCCCTTGTATTAACCAATATAATAATTTCTTGGCTGTTGTTATTTGCTTCTTTATATAATTCATGCCCTACTTTCATTTTTGATGTAGTATAATTCGTAGATATTTCGTCTCTGTTGTCTGAGGTATAATTATGTGATTTATATATATTGATTGTATGATCGATGTATCGATCTATTGTGAAACATACTCAAAAGATGTGAAAAGATAAGGGATATTTAAATTCTAACATATTTGAATAACAACATATATAATAACATTTCATTACTTGTATTTGAATATTATGATTATAAAAGTTAAACTGCAAAATTCCGTAAATATATATAAATATTGCAAGATATTTTTATAGTTTCAAAATTAGCTTCGTTCTAATTTCGTTTTTAGAAATTAAATCACCGTGTGTAATAAATTAATATTCTTTTGAATCTGTACCGCCTATGAGCTATACTGTCGTATTTCTTAAAAATTTAACAAAAGGTACTGATTTTTATTTGTCATTTAAAAAATGTGTTCTTCATTCTTTTTATCTATTATATTGATAGCCCATTAAAGTATGTAGTTTAAAAGTAAAAATAATGATGATGCTTAATTATATCTGTAGCAGATAGTATCTGCATGGATGTTGTTCTCTTTTCAGCAAAATTGGGGAAAATTAATAATAGCTTCGGCTGTTTCTCAATATTTTATTCACTTATATAGAAAATAAGTAAAATAAAATAACAAAGTATATAAAAAAGAAAAGAACATTTTGAAACAGAGCACTCTTGCGTCTACAGTAGAATCGCTTAATTCGACTCTGTGAAGGTTGTCTGCCACGTTGTCTGAGAAAGTGGTATGCCGAAAACAGTAGAATGTAGAACCGTAGGTTCAAATAGCAAGAATTCTGTTATCTGTTTCTTACCATTGCATTTCGTATACGCTTTCAAATACCTTACACAAAGTCTATTTTTAATAAAATTTTTAATACAATTTTCAGTAAAATTTAAGATATATAAATATTCGCGAATCATTATTATATTTTTTAATTCTTGGCAGCGTATGATCATTCAGAAATAATAATTCAGAAATTTCAAAGTTTTACCTCGCGAGGGACAGACGAATCATTTATTTATATTGGTTCCTGTGGAAAATGCTTTACGACATACACTTTCTAGCTGTTCGCTAAAAATTTGGTAATTCATTCTGAATGTTATTTCGAGCAGAAAATAAATACAAATGTATCCTGGATATATTTTCAGAGACTTTCAAATTTTCAATTGTTTATTTCGTACTTCAATTTATTTAACTTTATATCGAATCATTAATTAGTTACTTCCGATACAAAACACGAAAGTATATTTCTCATTCGAATAATAGAAAAGTACTATTATTGACTGCTTGGGTTAAAATTTATCGATAAAAGTTCAAACGGACGCATCATAATTGTTGAAGTTTCTTTTATAACATTTAAGTCTTCAGTTCACTCTTTGTTCAGAAAGGAACATTGCAGTGAGCCATGTAATGTCGCCCTGCACGACCTTTACGTAGATTTCTCCACTATACGAGTATTGCGCGCGGAAGCGTGCCCTATATGCGCACCGATCGCTCTGTATTATCCCGCTACGTTCGCAAATGCTCGTGCGGATTGCGAGTTGAATAGCTGTGATCTGCAAGGTGAAGCGTAAGTAGAATCAGTTCGATAATTCCGTAAATAATGACATTTGTGAAACTGTTTCCAATGAATTTTACACGGATCCACTGAATTTTATTTCATTCCTTAACCATCTGTTCCTTTGTACATATTAGGATCGTCTTTAATCCTTTAACCATGAATTAATCATAGTTCGTTAAATGATCATTTACAAACTTTTCATTTAAAATACTTGACTTTTCTTCTTCTCTCTATTATATTACGAAAAAATCACGTGTATGGTTTCATTAAGAAAACGAATTTAAGTTTTCTCCACCACTTGAAATATAAAAAAATTATACGTATCAGCCGATGTCCTCCTTCATACTAAACCACTAACGTTAAAACATTCTTTTCATAATTTCTTGTCTCTTATGAAATGTCTCTATTACACCGTTTCCAGTTCAATCGAACACCCTGTATATTTGAGATTTAATTGTATATACAGGGTGTTTAAATTTTTAATGTTCAAACCCTGTCGGTATACTTTATGGGTCTAAATAAAGAAATAGCGTTACATAAATATAAATTAATTAACCAATTTCCCATTGAAATGTTGTGACAGAATTACAAAACACGAAGGAAGTCACTTAATATTTTAATGTATGTTGTGTTCGTTATCTGGCGATCTGAAGTAAACATCGTACTTTTAACGCTTTCAGACACAGTTTACGTTCCATTTTCAAATATCCATCATTTTTCAGATTACATGGCTAATAGCAGCTGAAAGAAACAAATTTGTAGCTGTACAAATCTGATTTTATTCGCAAATACTTCTGGTGTTTTAATAAGAAATCCAAAAGTAATTAGTATACCCCATGAAAATTACTTTCGGAATCTTTAACAACTTCTGACATTGAAGCTGACAGTAAGATATTAATGCTAAACTAATAAATTTTAGGCACAAATTGGTGGATACCTCCTAATAGCCATTTTTCTAGTTGATTTGCATTAACTAACGCGTTAAGATTTTTGTTTACAGAAACGGGGTTGGTACTTCACAGGTTCTTTACTTGTTCGTCTTCAAAACAAATTACTAACTTCGAAACATTTTTCGCTATGGATTGTAATAGTGGCATAAGATAAATCGTAATATATGGTGAATCATTCTGTGTATTACTTCCAAAAGATGGTGCAGCTATATTTATTTATTATTTAATCAGGTCCCTTACATCATTTCAAACAGCTGAAATCTTTCATATCGTTAAAACTTTCGAGTAATAGTCGATAATCCTTAGATATAGCGCCAAATTAAGCTGTTGATAACACGAAGGGTAGGCACCATCCCTTGGTCGTCAGAATTCAGCTTTAAAGTCCTCGTCTTAATTTTCTGTACAATGGGGCATCGCGCCCCCAATTACAGCCGACTTTCAGGGCCGCGTCCCTTTCTTTGTGCTCATTGCGAGCTGTAGCCTACCTGCGCACAACCTCGCTACCCCGCTGACTCTTTTCTAAGAGAAATCATCAATTTCTGTCTTCCTAAGAATTCTTTAGAACCAGTCCTGTTCATGCCTTGATTATTTCAACAGCGTAAACGGGAAATTAAACTTAGAAATTTACTACTTCCTAATTGCTTAATATATGCTTGCTAATTTGCTTCAAAACTAATAATAATAATTCTTTATTATGATAGTCAAATTCGTTATAAATTAAACGGTAACAATGCCATGGTCCAAGTAACATTTCGATAGCGCATCTTTAAATCGTTCTGAAACGTGAGTTATGAATCAATTATCTGATACCATACTTATAACAGTCTTTAAATTATAATAACTCAGCGCTGCCTTTACTTTTTATTCATTATAATATTTTACAATTTCGTCAAATGTTCGTTGATGATGAAGTGAAAATGACATTTTAGCCAGAATCAAATTTTTCTTTTCATCCGCTTTGAAATGGAATGAAAAAGAAAAAAATACACGCTTCCTTAATGAAAAAGATTTATGACTTTGAAAAAGCTCGAAACAAAATTGGTTCTAGATTAAAGATTGTTCTTTTCTGATGCTCCATTTTCAAAACTATACAAATGATTTTCGTGTCATCAAAAATCGATCAGATATTTAGGTGGATTGCTCCAGCTTGAACAGTCATAAGACAATAATACGGAATAAATAATGAAAATGTGGTTATCGAAGAAAATAGTTTACTTTGAAAATTTCCTTTTTTCTTCAGCTTCTCAGTTTTAATATGGAGTGAATTAGGTTAATGAATTGATTAACATATAGGAACAATACGAGACAGAGCGATGTACAGCAACATATGAAATTTACATTAAAAACCTTGAGTATAGTAGAGTAAAGTAGCTATGTCAACGTAAGATATTTTATTAATACATTAATATATATTTTAAAAAGAACATGAAAGTAGGAATTATAGAATATCAAATATGAAGTCCGTGTAATGTTTCCATTTCTCCATGACAGATATTTTGAGAATATGTAATATATATTTCGCAATTAAAGATAATTATTTTTAGAAATATTTTAGAAATTACTGCAATTTCATTTTGAAAGTGCTATCTGCCTTTCACGTTCATACAATTACATAATTTTCCTTACACAGTATACATAGTTTCGGAACATTAGATGTGTGGATGTGGCGACTGAGAAGGATCCGGTGCGTTCGATGGCTAGTCACAAATCGCACAGGAGTAGTGTCGCCGCGGATCAAGGCTCTGGAAAAGCCAGAACCATCGAAAGCGTCCTGCGACACGTACCACTCTGCGAAGACAAAAGACGATCGAGCGTTTACACATTAAAAATGAGCTCCCGATCGCCAAGGAGTCAATCCTCCTAAAAATGCATGTACGTGTAATCGTTAACTATTGGCAACTTTCTTCAGTTTTGTAACACAAACTTTGCAAAACTGTTGTCCAATAATAATTCTTTTCTTCACTCTAAATCTTTATTTATTTACGGGCCATACATATATGATATACAGGGTGTCTCAGCAACGGTAATACAACCGGGAAGAGTGTAATTCTACATGCGGAAACACATCGAAAAAGAGAATAATATTTTTTCATTCGAGCTTCGTTTTCAAGGAAATCAACTTTGAATATTCACTGAATGCATGTACGCTTAGATATATGGACCACCAATACATGGGTATCGGTAGTATAACCGAGGATGGGGTGATTCTACATGAAAGAACAAATCGAAAATAAGGAATAAAATTTTGTCATTCGAAGCTTCGTTGTAGAGAAAATCGACTTTAAATATCTACCGAGTATGCTGGTATAGATGATCGATTCTGCTTAGCCAAAGCTAAGTGCGCGCGTACTTGGTAAATATTCCAAATCGACTTTTTCCAAATCGGAGCTTTAAATTAGAAAATCTTATTCTTCCTTTCGATTCGTTTCTGCATGTTGTATTACCGTTTCTGGGACATCATGTATACGTACGTAGTACTTAATCTCAATTATTTGCTATGCAGTAACCATTTTGTTCCTTCCTGCAGATCCACATGGTTATAATTCAAACATTAAGTATCTGAAAAATTGCTTCCACTTTATTTCTTTTTATAATAAGTAATAATTTCTTTTGTGATAATTTTAATGTTACTATAACGAGCTAAATTTCAAAGAGCTAAATACAATGACTTACGTTGGATATCTTAATTTCACAATTTCCGAGTGTACATGATGCTTTTGAAGAAAATAATTTTGACTATCAATTCAGATAGAATCGTGATTACACGTACTTTTTCACTTCTTTATGTAGGATCGTATTAGTAAGGATCGACTAGAATAATATTATTTTCCTTAATAGAACAAAAATAAGTTGTATTAATAAAATAACGAATTAAAGTAATACAATTGCATCGCGTGCACATGTCACTATCCGGCTCGAAGGACCAAATAATGTCGAGTCGCTTCGTGAGTGAATTCTGTGGAATTCGACGGGTTGTAAGGCCGTCTCGCGATCTCGTATTGTTGCCTGCCAAATTAATATTATTGGCTGATTTCACCAAAGGCGTTCCCTTGGTCGGCAAATCGGTCACCTTGAAGGATGGGAAGGTTCTCCCAAACGAAGACGGTGGTGGAGGGAACCCTCTGCTCCAAGGTAAGGTATGTGGGGTCTGAGGTATGGGGTGCCACGCGCTGGTACAGTATATCTTTCGATTCCAGCCGAGATCATCCTTTTGCTCGTGCTAACTGAAACAGTTGCTCAATATTAATTGGGTGGACAATATAACGAGATCGCGAGGGAACCCTCTCCTCCAAGATGAGGTACGCGGGGTCCACCCGTGCGCCGGTGACTCCATCGGTCGTTTATGGCCCCTCGGTAGGGCCTGAGGCTCCCAACGTGTGCGGACCACGTGGAGCTCTCAGGCCTGTTGTCAGCCAAGTGTTAAGAGCCGTCGCCTAATTTTGTTGAATTAGGGGTTTCCAGGATTCTCGTGTTTTGCGACACGAGAAGTCATAATAAAGGTGAATGTTTTCAAACATGCAGAGAGCATGGATAGGAAAATCCCGATGCAGAATTGTTTGCCCCTAAAGATCTGGCTGTTGGAAGACCGTAGTGGTGTTTTCCTTGTTCCGCGACGGAACAACAATAGGAATTAATAAAGGCTCTAATAACTCTCTTGTGATCGATCTCTAGAACTTCTCTGATTTTAAACTGACTTTCAATACTTATAATTCTAAACTGTTAATCTTAACTCTGACTTTCGACTGAACACTGAATATCTAAACTGAAACTGACTTCAAAAACTGACTACTTGCAACTGACTCGCCCGCACTCTTGCGCGTTTATTTAAACCTTGCACTCTGTCTTCTTTTATACTCAGGCTTCCTTTTCTCGATCACTCACTTCTAACGCGACCTCGGTGGGGCCAGGTACTTCAAACAAAAGATGCATTCATAAACTTTCACTCGTTTCTCGCACTCGGGGCTCTGTCATAAACATCCCTTACATTCGATCCTCTTGCACGTCATCACTTTCGTTCTTTGGCCCAAACACTCTTAACATTCTTTCAGGGCCGCATTTATTCCATTCCTACATTTGTACTACTTACTTACCATATGCTTACCTTACTTATACTTTATACTTACCTTATACTAAGTGTAACTCGATGGTTCTTCTCCTAATACAAAGGAAAAGAATCTTGTGAGAGGAACTTACAGTTATATACGCATGCGTACATGTGTCTTTCCGCGTGTCCCTTAATGATTATTAAATCAATCAGGTTTACGACACGGACGTTAAACACGGCTATCTTTGAGAAAATTTCAATTAATATTTCATACGATGAATAACCGTTCGTGCCAGATGTCAGAGTCTAAAAATTGTTTTATGGGCGCAGAAAATCGGCATTTCTGTGAGTCATATGGACAGCTGTTCCATAAACTCATTATACAACGCACAAGCTTCTCGTGAACATGGGATCCACTCCCCTTTGAGCCCAGTTACTTCGTTGACCTGCATCATCAGCTTGCTAACCTTCCATTCATCAGGATGGACGAGGTAGTCGAGATATTAAGAGGCCTGCTTTTGTTGGAGACGTTCTTCGACTTCTTAATCATATCATTGACTGTTCTTCGCGATTTATTGTAAGTATACTTAAAGTATCAAAGATTTGTGAGGTTCCACTTTATTCTATTTCACTCGTTACTTTCCAAAATTCTTATTATTAGGTGATTTAGTGTCTGTATTTCCACTAATTCCAAAAACAAAAATTCAGGAACGCATAATTTTGACCAGTTTGGTAGTTCTAGCATTAAATCTTCCAATTGAAATCTACATTTTTTGTTACATATTTCTATAGCTAACGTTGAAACGTGTTCTTTTGTCTTTTTTTTTCTTTAACGTAGCTGCACGAAGTAATCACAAAATTTGTATATATGAAGAACGAGTTCTCTCAATAAATGATTAGTTTACGAGATATTTTACATTGAAGAAGGTGCTTTAACACGCGTTGTACTGTGTGAAAGATATAACAATTTATTACTTATATAAACGTAAAATTAAATTTCGTAACAAAATCTTTTCAAGTAGTTAAAGAAAAGAAATCTGCTGCCAATAAAATTCTGTTCGGATCAACCTTCTTTCGATAAAATGTTGTGAAACAAGTTGATTTCTTTGACCATACGCTATTGAAAGTTATCTTGAAGTAGTGACGCACGCTTAGCTTGTTGTCCAACTTGTCCCAGGTGTTTTCAATGCGGGAGACATGAGTTTACAAGAGTAAGGTTGATGCATCAGTATGGAATACGAATACACGACTTTCCCGTTGCGATGATCTCTACTTCCATCAGAATATCCGCCGAGTGAAAATCGCGTATTTCGATTACGTTTCATTCACGTCATATTAATTATACTAATGGCTTACTGTTAATTGAAATATTTCTATTTTTTTATCTCTTTCCATCTATTCCTGCGGAAATTACAGTACAGTAGAACCTCGATTATCCGAATTAATTGGGAACATCAGTGTTTGGAAGAGAGAATTTTGGGATAATAATTCCGTGACTTCCGATTTTAATTTCTATATACTTCGATACAAAAAAGTATAACATCGTGTCTATACATTAATAAGAATAACAGCTAATATCTTTAAATCTAATTCAGTTTACATTTTCTTAACTATTAAGTCACATAACATTGTAATTAAGCTTAAATGTATAAAATTACATTCGTTCTGTCATGTACTATCCAAACCCCGTTCTTAAAGTCACAAATGTTTTAAAATATTGGTGTACGTTGTCATTATTATATTCATATTCTGCTTCATTATTCGAAACAAATATAGAACAATCGAGCGATTAAAGAAGATTCACCGCATTGCTGTGGTATGATCGATGTACCATGTTAAACTATACTGACTTCTATAATGAATTTGTTGCCTTCGAATCAGTTCAAAGTGAAATTTTTATATGCAAAAAGAGTTCGGATAATAATGAATTTGGATACTTGAGGCGCAGGTAGTCGAAGATCTATAAAAACCTCGGTACTTTACCTATCAAACAGAATCTCCGTTCACCTTTTATACTTACATTCTTTAATTTTACATAATAATAATTATCCAGAGTATGAAATGGTCATACTATGGATTAAAAATCTACATCCTTCCCTTTTCGAACAGAATTCTTTTTCCTGTACTTTCCTAAGCATTACATTTATATACGAAAAACATAGAGTATAAGAAGATCATAGTATTAAAGTTGCTGATACTTTAACTTCCGAAAAGAATTTTCTTTATTTTTCTCATTTTTAATTTTATGCATTAAAAATAAAAAAATATAGGTTATAATTTTGTTTGTCAAAGCAAATTTTGAATAAATTGTACGTTGTTTATCAACATTTAAACGCGTTATACATTAAATTATACAAACAAAACAAATTTGTCACGTGCTTTCGTAAAAAAGACATAATACACTAGAATTCGAAATCAATTTCACTGAAAACAGCTACATTTATCGTTTATTTTCCCGTGTTAAAGTGCAATATTGCGTACACGCATCACCAAGCGTGAAGGGGTTAATAGTAGTTTAACAAAATTAAAATTAACGCTTCCTGTAATATCAATAAAACCTGCATTAAATTATCCGTACAAAGTCAAATTAAGCTTTCAGCTACATTGTCATGGAGTTCATAACACTCTACCCATCCACCAAATATTTAGAATAATAATTTAAAAGTCATTCCTATTCGTAATCTATGAACTGTGAATTTTCATTCAAATACATATTTTTCATTTCGTGTACGCTTTGTATATTTCACACAACAAGTAGATATCTGAACATGTTACATCTTCTCAACGTTTAAAGAGTTATTTGGAAGAAGAACCTATCTATCAAAACCGTGTTTCGGGATATTCAAACTTGAATCCCCTTTTTTAAAATCTAAAACCCTGATATTAATAAAATGCTTATACAATCGATATTGTATAGATCACTAATTGTGAACCATAATATTTTGATACTATCAATGCAAGTGACGCATGATGAGTTTAATAAACCAGTTTGGTTTACGTCACATTGAGAAATATAAACGATGATGATGAATATAGGAAAATGCATTTGCATTGAAATATTTGTTCAGTTTTATCGGTTTCGAAGTAGCGATCGTTAAAATTATAAATTATTGTTTTATTAAAATTTCTAAACTGAGAAGCTCTAAACAAATTCTAATTTGGGAAGGTGTGATTAAAAGCAACTTTGTACTTGAAAAAGCATTTAGAAGCAGTTGAAGAGGTAATAATTTATAGTTATTCGTATTCTTCATTCTGATTTTATCACCTAGATTATTATTTTATTGCTAGTAGTATTTCAGAAAGATTACGTTTTCGAAGTTGGTGATAAGAATCGTGCAATACCGACTAGAATTGTACAAAAAGTTCTGTAAAGGACAAACTTGAACGAAGATTCAAAGTATATTGAAGCCCATTTTATCATTTTTCTTATTCGCAAAAAAAGTAAAACGGAAAAAGGTGCATCTTACTGGATGAATTAGAATATTGAATAACCCATTAATTTAATTACGTATGCAATTAATTAAGTGTGAAAAGAGTTATCATACAATTAAATACTTCTATTTTTGAACCAATAATGTATTTTTGTATAAATTTTTGTATTATAATGAATAGTACGCATACGAATGATTCTCCCTTCAGCTTTTCATTTGATTTTATATTTCACATTCATATACACTTCTCGCTACGCATAAATAAGTAATCAATAAAAATAGGAAAAAAGAAATTTCAATCGTAGGACAGAAAGCTCGCATAAATCGAGACTTCTTTATTTCCAATTTACAAATTGTTATTATTTGTAATTCGTTACTTTCTTGACAATGGAAGTAGTTCTCAAAATAATATTCTACAAAATGGTTTTAAGAAATCTGTACAACATTTTCAGAGGAAGATGACTAAAAACGTACTTTATATATCAAAATACAAACTTTATTCCAAGAGACTGTATTTTCTAAGATAACAATAATTATAGATGTATCTATTCGGATATTTTGCATTTTTCGCAGAAGCTTTGTAAAAGCAGAAGGGAATTTTAATACACGATGCATGTGTATATTCTTTATAATCGAGACCTCCAACACAGAGTCTTGGAATCCGGTTCCTATTGTAAATTAGTTTTTACAGGTATACGTTGGCACTTTATTGTAGAAAGTCTTAAAGAACTGATTTTAATATACTGTAACAAATTATAATACGTAGAACTATGTGTGATAATCCTGTAGCGCACACTCCTCTAATTTTTGTTGCTATACCTTGGGTTAGAAACGGTTCGAAATTAAAATTTCGAAAAAGAAATTTGTCATGTAAATAGTAATTACTAAAATGTTTATTTGAAATTTAGTAATAGGAGTTGCTAGTTCGCAGGGTCTCAAAAGTTACAATCGAACGGAAAATATTCCGTATCGGCCAAAGCAGATTTTCAGGTTTAGTTCATTAATTACAATAAGTTAATAAGGAAAGAGTATTTCTACATACGCTGCATGTAAAATAATTGATATCCTCTTCATATGTACGTTCAACAAGAAACAGTTTTCAAGAAGCAATTTTATGTTCTCCTCTGATCAATTTTCTTTCTTTTCTTTTAAAACTTGAAACATTGTTCCGTGAGAGAAGGCAAAAGAAAGATTAAAAAACAATCTTCCGATTTGTTCTGTATTACTGACAGACTGTTTGTACAAACAGAAAAAAATTTGGTCTGGAACGAGATTACTTGGTACTGCACGACAGCAGAATGGTCGGTGCCGCACAGGAAACACATGGAAATATAGATCACGAAAATTGCAAACCCAAGTACTTTCATTATTTTAAATATATCGGGAACTTCTATAATAACAGTATAAAATTATTTACTTACATAAAGAGAAAAATATGAACTCTATAGACAAACTAAATATGGGATGTGTTTATTATATTAATTTGTTTTTGTAGAATTAATATCTAGAAAGAGATGTGAAAATCAGCTTTGGTCATAATACATACATAATGTACGCATACATCGTGCATAATAATAATATATTAAGTACATATTTCCTATATATTCTTTACGCATGGCTTGCATACACTCTTACAAATTTAAACTCGTTTCAATTACATAAAAATACGAAAGATAACTTGATATTTGATGATAGTAACTTCTTTAGTAACTTCAAAACTAATGTATACCTTAAGAAAAAAAAAAAGGAAGGAAGAATTATATTACTCTAGATTATATTCAATTTTACAGGGAAATACCACTTTGCATATCACTTTTGTTACTATCCTACGATGCAATCCACAAAAATATTGGAAAGCAATTACTGTCTTTGGAATATTTTCGCAAGTACAACTAGAACTGATACTTTTCGTTCATTTATCCACTAAACCTAACACGATATGCAATTGTAGAGTCACACAGTCTCTACTCGCTGGAGAGTACCTCGGAATACTCAGATTCACTGCGGTCTGTATTTTCTATTCGATTCTCAATAACGCGTAACACTCGCAATCACAACCTCGGTCTCAACTCTATCACCAAATAATGACTATCTCAAAACCCTCCTCTATCTTCCAGAGTGGGCCCTTTTAAGCCCGTCTGGAAGGCAAAAGCCTCCCCCGAAGGAGGAGAAAGCTCCCTCCACGTAACGCTCTGGGGTGGAAGGGATTCCTCCTTCGGGTTTGGCTCTCCGAAGAGTCACCCACGCGGGGACCCTTCCCGAGAGGTGCCCGCGGACGCGTCACCCCCGGTTTACAATGGGGAAAACCGGGGTTGAGCGAGGCTACCTCACGTGGCCTGGCCCCAACTTCCCTAGACTCGTCTGGCCGCCAGACGCTAACGGGGCCTCTATACCTGGGGAAGTCAAAAAATATCCTACACAATTCTTGTTGAAAATATGTAAGAAATCTTCCTATTCATAATAAACGAAATATCGTTGATCTGTCTTTCTAAGCCCGTTATGACACACCTATTTTTCACAAGAATAGATGAAATTGTGAAATTTATAGAAAAGAAATATAAATTGCGATTAATCTTCTATATTATTAAGAAAGAGATTGATTATGTGGATACGTATGTAACGTATGAATACATCTCGTTAGTCTGAAAAGAAGAAAGAGGACGAAAACTGTAGGGTGCGCTATTATTTCGTCGTATTGCGTAGCAATCGATTAGGCTAAGGGATAACAACGAAGAAATATTGATAAATGAACGTGGGAGAATTATTTAGGTTAGGTGAATTATTAATTAATCGTTAATCACGAAATCGGAGAACAAAGAGAGAACTGGACATTCTCTAGTTAGCTTGTTGGTTGTGCGGGACAGGTCGGAGGGGATACGGGCGAAAGGACTTGTCTGTGTAGATCCGCAGGAAGTGAAAAGGGATAGAACGCGGGAATGCACGCAAGCTCCAGCTGCATGCAATAAACGTGCGTTAAGCCATGCGCATGTGGTCTAAAGCCATCGAGATTATGGCGAAAGCTAATTAACTCTCTTCGACCAATCCATTCTTCATCCTTCGTCTCCTGCGTTCCTTCCTTCTCTCGGATACCGGTGAACTGATAAATCGAAGCATCCTCCAACGATTATCGCTTTGAACGATACCAATAATCGAAAATCAGTTCGCACGGTAGAATCTCTTTGAAATAATTGTTCAGATATATTTCATGTATAGCAATCTAAATTTCATTTTCAATTATTTCCAAATGCCTTTCTATTGAACTGTCCCCTTCTAGTTATAGCAAGTAATTTTAACGAAACATTAAAATACACGGATAATTTTATTTCACACAATTTCGTTACTATATCTCGTGTTCTTGTTTTCCACGGTAGAAAAAATATCGTTATTGTATTTTTCAAGATGATTATTACGTGCTAAGAAAAGAATTGAATATATTTTTAGCATTTGTTCCATTTCCAGAAAAATGTGTTCGATGCTGAAAAATGAGCTTTTTCGAAGAATATTATTTTTTCGGTATATATTATAACAAGAGAATATTAATACGAATAAAAAAATACTATCTCTATTTCTGCAACTGGAAACCGCGTTTTCGTTTATGCTAGGAAATAAATATTTATTGAAATATATTTATCGCGATACTCCATTGGTGCAATCAAGATATTTCGTTCACCTCTGTAAAAGCTCCATTTTTAACTTTATTTATTCTTTTTCCTTCTTATTTTTTACATTAGTTAATTATACATGATTCCATTTGGTCTTTATAACTGTTACATGTGTTTAATTGTCGCATAAAATGAAATTCATTATATGCTTATTTTGTAGTTCTTTTTAGAAAAAGGAAGACATAGGAGCATGCATTTGGATTTGGCTTTGCGACGAATGATTCAATCTTCAGAGGTAGTTGAAGCTTTATTCATAACAGTTTCTTTTATGAAATCTGTTCTCTGGGTGTCATATAGATGACACTGACAAATAACGTGACGCTCGTGTAATTACGTTTGCATTTTGCAGTGACCTATTACGATGTTTGCGCGTGCAACGGAAGCGGCTAAGTTATAATGATTAGCTGTGATTCTATTTATTGTAACCAAACATTTTCAACTCGTTTTATTATTATACCAACGTATTTGTTTGTCATTATAATAATTCTAGAAATACTTTTGTCCTTTGTGGACACTTTGTCGCTTCAGTTATATTTGTCTTGTAACGTTTAAAGGATATTCGTGTCTCGAATCAGATTAATTTGTATAAAAGACGAGATAATCGTTGCCTTTGCTATGCCATCTACACTCTAATTTCTAGAAATACCCACATGGTACGGTATCCACAGAAATTTAATATAATTATTATCCGTTGAACTACTCCAAGCGTTGTATTTTCATTTAATGTCAAGTATGTAGAGATTCGTTCTGATATCCACATTGTATGATTCAATACTTTGTTAAGCACTAAGCTACTTTGAAAAAATAAATGTATTCCGTTCTCTGTTGTCCAGAGCAATGTTGATCGCGTCGTCAAGAGCCAAACATTCTACCGTAGACACAGATAACACTTTGTTAATGCTTTTACTAACTTTTACATTGAGTTTAGGTTATATATCGGCTGATTCAGTATAGTTGTTTCCAGCGATTTTGCTACCATATAAGCGTTATGTTTGTTTACAAGGTCGTCTAACATTTGATTCGAATTTCTGGAATTTTTGAGCTCCATACCAAAATTATTATCAATAGGGATCGCGATTGAAAGAATACAAAATTTACGAGTATAGCTGTTATAATTCTTCTGTGTATAAACCTCTATAGCAAGATTTATTTTTTAATAATAATACACTATTACAGGTTCTAATTACTTTCTTCGCAGATGATTGACACGATTTGGTAAGACTTTAACAAAATAGCAATTGCACAGATGTTTTGTTCGTTCTTTAATTGGTCGAAATTTAGCTTCTTCCCGTATGATGTTAGTAGGAGTTCTTCGGTAACCTAAACCAATTCTTATTGCCATATTCTGTATTTTTTCAAGTTTATCGAAAATTTTCTTTGTGTTTCATAGGTATATAAAACAGCAATACTCGATAATAGGACAAGTTTATAAAGAGCAGTTATTGTTTGAAAATGAGCCATGTTTCTCGAAGAAATTTGATTATATTTAATGCTTTCACACTTTTTTTTTCATAACGAAGACGAGCTGCGAAGTGAATGACATATCATAATCAAAGATCATACTCAGAAATTTTCTTATACTATTGTCTTATACTATTATTGTCAATTATTATTTCCTTACTTGCTGGTTCTGTTCTTTTGTTGTTGAAATGGATTAAAGTCGATTTAATTGGAGAAAATATAGTTATATTTGATTGATTTAAGAGCTTTTTCTCCTTTGCGTATTTGAAGCTCTAAGACAAACCATTACATGAAAATTGTAGTACTTTTTAGTGTATCGTTACCAAAATTTTTAATATATAATATGTATAACAGTGGACTTAGGACGCTGCCCGTCGTGGAACATGGAACACACCGTTACGGTTTTCCAACAGCCACGTCTTTAGGGTCAAAACAATTCGGTATCGCAATTTTCCTATCCATGCCTTCTGCATGTTTGAAAACTTCCACTTTTATTATGACTTCTCGTGTCGTGGAATACAAAAATCCTTAAAAACACTAATTTAACGAAATTAGGCGATGGCTCTTAAGACTTGGCTGACAATAGGCCTGAGGGCTCCACGTGGTCCGCACACGTTGGGGACCTCAGGCCCTAGCAAGGAACCATAAACGGCCGATCGGACACTAGCGCGCGGATGGACCCCACGTACCTCACCTCGGTGGAGAGAATTCCCTCCATCACTGCCTTAGTTTGGGAGAACCTTCCCTTTCTTCAATGTGGCCGATTTGCGGACCAAGGGAATGCCCTTCGTCCAATTAGCCAATAATATTTGGCGAGCTCCCGATTTTACCTAAGACCGATCTTAGGAAAATCGAGGAGAACAGTTCTAAACGAATCCTCAAGGACGACAGTTCGAGCCTACCAATAGAGAAATCTAAAACTTCAATTCCTATTGTTGTACCATATCTATCGTTTGACTCTAGCCGAGGTCATCCTTTTGCTCGTGCTAATTGAAACAGTTGTCCAATATTAATTTGGCCGGCAACATAACGAAATTGCAAGACAGCTATACAACCGACGCGATATATTTTTTGATCCTTCGAGCCGGATAGTGACCTGTGGAAACGATACAAAGCCTGTAATCTGATCTTTTTGGTTCTGTATACACCTTTCGTGAGCAAGCAAGCCCAGTTATCATGTTAGTATGCAGATAATCAACTGTCACTTTTACATTAAAAAAAAAGTAGCTAAAACCTTTTTTTCCGGAAAGGGCCGCGTGTACTTTCAAGATCTTGGTGCTATCTGGTACTTGTTAAGTTCAAGGTGCTGTCTATGCAAGATTTGCCTTTTCGAAAGCCATGTTGGCTATTTGGAATTTAATTGTGGTATTCGGCTCATTGTAATCTATTGAAAACTAGCGTTTAGTGTTTGCACAGAGTGATAGAGAAATTAGACGAAGACTGCTTTTGTCGGCTCTTTTCATGAATCGGATGAAAGTTGTTCCCAAATAGGGAGGTAATCGTTTTCTTGGAACATTTGGTTATAAATATCCAACACCAAAAACTTGATTTTACTAGCAATTCTTTGCAAGATTTCATAATCCATGTTTCCTCATCCCGGGAGTTGATTACATTTTCTTTGGTTTAAGGTGGCGTTAAATTCAAGAAAAGTAAAATGTGTATCAAAAAATTTATTTTGAAATGCGGTGAAAACCAGTTGGGATCCGATTGTACCTATGGAGGACATATCTTATTTAGACTGTTTTCAATTTCATTTTCTGACTGGAGATTTTCGGTACAGTGCTTATACGTTATTTCATCTCAAATATCCTTGAACATTTTGCGCTTGTTCCACACATATGTCGGATCTGTTTTAAAATTAATTCTTTCGGGCAGAAGCTAAGATTTCTTGAATATCTTTGAATTTCTTCCTTTCTCTTGGTTTTGAAAATTTTCTTCGCTGGAGAGCACTTATTCTTTGGTAATTTATTAAGTCAATTAAGTTGCCGGTATGGTTCCATTTTTTTATATGTCATACGCTGGAGTCTTTTGATCTTGTTGCATTGCTCATCAAGGAAATGGATTCTGCTTCTTGAAGCTAACTATTAAAGTCACAGTTATTTTTTCTACAAAGAATTTATATTTACTACTGGGAGATAGTTCTTCATTTGCATCAAAGAGAAATTTCATATAAGTTTCCAATGTACTTGAGAATATAGGTCAGTCTGTGGGAGTAAATTTTATCTTGAAGAATTTCTTTTTATAATAACTTTTTTTTAATATTAACGTTAATGGGAATAGGAAAGTGATAAAGTGATGAAAGTTTCATTGCAAACTTTTGCTATTATTTTATTGGAAATACTAACAGTTGAGATGATTAAATCAATATTTAATTTTGAATTTCGATTAACGTCAATGTGTATCTTTATATTGTTGCTGTAAAGTAATAAGTCGTATCCTTTAACAACGTTTTCCAGCCTTGTTCAATTTGAGTCTGTGTATCCGCAGTTTCAGATTCTGATATGAACATTAAAATCGTCGAGAAATATATAATTATTACCTTTCTTTGTATTTTATACTATTATACTTCATTGACCTTGCGTGAGAGTGTCTCCTGGCGTTTTGTAACAAGTTAGAATACCAAACGAGTGATCTGTATTGATAATACAAAGTCAATAAATCCCAACGCTTGAGGTCGGAAATTCAATATTTGTTATTTTTGAATAAGCGATATTTCTACGTATAAATATAATAACGTCGCCTCCTCTTGAATGCGGACTATCTTTTCGAAAAGTTAATAGACAGAACATATATGATGTTTTCGGCTGTGAGCCAAGATTCTACACAAATTTTGATAACAATTTCTTACAAAATCTATTTAACTCCGAGTATACGTTGCCGTATGCTTCATGCATTCCAAAAGGGAATCTTTAAATTGTTATCATTTATTATGTTTTCTATAGTTGATTCAATTTTTGTCTCTAGAGATAGTTTGTTACATTGAAAACTCAAAATATTTGCTTACGTGTCTATATCATCTGTTGCGCTGTATTCCTCGCATGATAAATTTGTACGATCCTAGTTTTCAAAACGCTTACTGATTCTGGTGATACGACCTTTCATTTTTCCAAGATTTATTGCTTCATCTTCAGTTGGAAATTGCGTGTTTTGAGCTATTTGGGCGTAAGATACTTTGGAGGAGGTTTTCTGTGGGTTGGAACCCATGATTGAGTTTTTCCTTTTCTCCTTCCTTTTTATAATATTTGATAGACTGTTCACTGTACTAAATACACTTTCACATCGACATACTGTGCTCACAGACACGAACACGTCCTATCCCGTCCTCGGTTCAGAATCAATTGTCCCAATTCAATTCCATACTTATATTTTAACTCTAATTTATATTTTTTTCTTTAAATCGTCATATTTAAAAAGTCATGTTTTTATAATGCGTAAAAATATAGTATTGAACCAAAAAGCAAAGTTATTACGGATATATTGATCGTGTCACAAATAAAAAGTCAAAACTAAGCGATTTCCTAATTATAAAGTTAGCAATATTTCTATTTTGTTATATTTATGTCACTATCAAATAAATAGAATAATACACGTTGCGTTCTTCGTGCGATTACGCCAATGACACTATACATTCATTAAAGGTAGCAGTACAAAATATACCCATATGATTTTGTTCCGGCACAGGAGCGATATAATTCCGCTTTCTCTAAGTTACGGGAAATTCCAGGTTGTTTCGCCGTCGACCAGTATGCCAGATAATCGTACGTACCATTAGTGACCACGGTCTCTCGGAACAATGCTCTCATAAACTGTCTCCCATTGGATGACACTCTAGAAATTCTGATACTGCGTGTCACGATTATCGTTGATCGTGAAATTCGAAAAAGAACGTTCTACTAAAGAGTTAGACATTTCGTTCTAATGAAATAACTTCCACTTTCATCATTTTATTGGTCAGAAAACTGTTTTAAAAGAAAGAATAGAAGAAAGAGGCAAAAATCAACGTAGAATTTAATATTTCAATTTTCATCCGTTATATAAATGGTTGATGGGAAACAAATAATCTACCAAGGAAAAATGTCGCGTGTCAAGAGTCTCGCGAAGAGTTCTCGTCGAATCAAATAAGAATCGGGATGACAAAAGGTTAAGGTAAAATGTCTAGTGCAATCAACTTGCTTTTCGTTCATAGTCCATTGTTCAATATTAATTTGAGATTAATTTGCGATTTTCAACGCGAAAGAAACATTCCTTTATTCAGATTTTATCATATGGAATAAGGTATAAAGTTTTAAACAAAAATTTATTAATATTAATGTTTATTATGATTTGTCGAAATATTTGTATTGAAAGTAAAGCTGTCCATTAGGATGTTTAAGCGAAACATAATTAAGCTTATGCCGTACATGTAGGGCGGATCATGAATGTAATAATCTAGCGACGCAAGTTTAAAAATTTGTATCAATATAAATGCTTATTTTATCAAATTAATCTAAAAGTCAAGGCAGACTAAAAGTAACCGTAAGTAGTTCTAATTTCAATAACATTTTGTTATTGTGTGGCTATTATTGTATTATTGTTACATTTGCCGAAAACATATTTCCTTTGATAAGGATTTTGAAATTTATATTGCGAAAAGATAAAAGTTATTTAGTTTAATACGAAATGTATGAATACCTCAGTGGCTTATTGTATGTTGTGTGTATAATTAAATAATACAATACAGATGCAACTGCTATGGAATTTCGAATTGCACACATATCAATTTTTCAGTATTCTTTTATGACAAAAAATGTAAGGAATTTACATATAATATCACAATAAAATGTATTTCATGACATATTGATTTCACAATAAAATGTATACCTTCATACAGTAAACTTTGATTAAATTGAAAATTTATTTTCCTCGTTGTCATGCTTAATCGATAAGCCTATTCTATTCTATAAATGAATATTGTGCAGTGCTTGAAAATTTGTCAAGTATGCGTGTACTAAATGTAGTTTCGCACATTGAATTTTTCTTTGTACTCGTGCTTGCGTTTATAAACATGAACAATGTCATTATTCGATTGCAATCGATTGCAATTGTTAAATCAAGACTGGATTCCAAGAGTATCAAACGTGCTGAAGAATTAGAACATTTAACGAACATTACTTTGCCTTTTGAAGTATTAATCCATTGCACTCGAGAAGTGAGCTCCAGTCACCATTTCATAAAATTTGGAAGATCGATATTAATTAACATATCAAATTTAATGTAATTTAACTGTGTGCGAGGTATCGAAACCAAATAATTCTACAAGTCTATTATATAATTCTTTATTTACTGCTCAAAAAAGTGTCGTCAGTTTTTTAGTTAGACAATCTGAGTTTCTACTCTTCTCTAACCAAAAAATCGTCGAGTGCAAAGGGTTCAAAAATAAGAACATTTATGGTTCACTACAAGTAGTAAATAACAATTTAGTTCAAGGAGAATAATTACATACGTCACGCAAAATCGAAATTTCAAACCGTTACTATATCAATAAACATAATTGTAATAAGCAAATTACCCATGTTCATTAATACATTGATAATTCGAACAAGAATAAAAGTTCGACAACTCGAAATTTTCTTTTAGTACACGCATACTCGATAAATTTTTAAACTCGATTTTCTCGAAAATAAAGTTCTATACGAAAAGATTTTATTTTTTTATTTTTGATTTATTTTTTTCATTAAGAGACAGCCACTGCCTGCTTGTGCCACTAATAACAAGATATCCTCTGCATCTCCTGCTTACGCAAAATTCTATTCTGTGTTCCAGAAAAGAAAAGAGTAATAAGTTACATACATATTCTTATCCTTTTTTTTCTAAAATGGATCATTAGCTTTCAAGAATTTCCCATGTTAAGCCCATATTAAACGTATCCTAACTGCAAATTACGTTGCATCTGATTTGTAATAAAAGAAAAAAATTGAAATTTTATTCAGTCTATCGCAATATTTATTTAATGTTATTAAATATTTATTGCCTCCTTTATGGCTATCATCTACAATGTAAATCTTAACAGTAGGATTGAGTATATTTTAAAATGTAAATATATTCGACAAACCTGAAAATTGATTAAACATTATTATATTTTAAAAAGAATTTGAATAAAGCAATGGATAAAATTCGCTTTGCTATAAATAAATATTTAATAAATATAAGCGTATAACTGAAGACACTGAATTTGTTTCATGCATATTATTCTGTTGGGGCTGGGGGGAGGTGATTTTGTTAGTACGATGTTTCTTCGTACATCTGAATAATGATTGATATACCATAAACCTTCGACAACAGTAGATTTGAAACAGGAACTGTAAGATTGCGGACTGGTTTCCCAAATTAAGGTCGTATGCAACATTCCCGCATTGCATGCCTGCATATCCTATAGTTGGTTGTGTGGAGTGTACGCAAATTTCAGGAAACCACTCTCACAGCGTTCTCACGTTCTCTGTATCTGCAGCCTTTCAGGATAATTTAACAGAAGTTACAGCTTTTGGTTTGACAGTAAATCACTTTTTAAGGTCTCGATATTTTTATTCCTTCGTTTCAACATTTTAATTGAAGTTCGTATTTTCAAAATTTTAACTGTTTCTTTCTCTGCTACATTCATATATAGTATATTATAGTATTCACGTTTTCAGTGTATTTGTACTACTAAAGACAAAACAAAAATATAATTAAGCAAAGCTTAACTAAACGTATAAAATTCAGAAAAGATATTGCATAGAAGTATGTTTAGTACCTGATTTTAAGTAATACTCTTTAAAGTCGCATTTTTAATATATTCAATGAGACAAAATGATCGTTTTACACACAATGATTGGGCATTTAATATTAATTGTTATCATTGTAGGAAAACAAATATTTCATTAAATGGTATTTAACCATCTCTTTGAGACATATGTCTATGTCTATTAATCGGATCTCAAAACTAATATTGCATAGCCTTAATTCCAAATAGATTTCACAAAATCTTACATTAATTTCGTCAAATGGTACATTAATCCAGAAATTGTCACTAATTCATTGAATATTTCATTTTATAACAATTGTATCCAATTATATTACAACAACGTTAATATATTTATCGGTTATCATACAGTCTACACGCCCGCCATAACTTTTTAATAATGAACTCCAGTACAGGTTAACGTGGTTCAACTTTCAACGTAATGAAACTTCACAGTAATGAATCATGTTTCATAAAATGAAGTTCGTAAGGCGAATTAATTTGTCGCGAAGTTAATCTATATATACATACCCAGCTTTTCATTGTAACAGAAGATTAAACATGTCATACTTTGCATAAAAAAACATACTGTGCATAGCTGGAGAGTTGTAGAGCACAGTAGCAAGAGAAATTTTCCGTCTTCTCCACCTGATCTCATCTTTAGGTCAGGTTCTTGGTGAAGCTCGTTGACATAGGTGACGGAAGATAGGTAAAATTGCCACGGATTTTATCTTATGTTAATTTCAACATTCTGAGTCTACATCTGCGGTAATATTTTGAAATACGCCACATTCCTCGTTATCGCTCTATTCTACTCGGTCTCGATATATCGCAATATATGTAATTACCCTATATCAGTAAAAAAATATTTAAATAATAAGAAACCGCAAAATACAGGGTGATAACATGAATATAATACATTGATACATATGCAAAAATGCAAAAATGTACTGAATAAGACATACCAAATGAGTTTGTTATTAATCACGGTGATATTAGTACTGTCATATATGCCATTTATAATTTACCTCAATTCTAAATCAAAGAGAATGATACAGATGTGTTAAAATTAGGTCGTTCTGGTACGTAGAATATTAGAAAGGAATATTCTATTAGACTCTAATTATTGTCAAAGTACAATTATGAAACAGAGAAATTATAATGGAAACAGTTGAAATGAAAAATTCTACATCTTTGCATGAAATGCAAAAAGTTCGAATTTCATTTTACGAATAAAAGTCGGTATTGACATTTTTTGTTCTTTCTTCAGTAGTAATTAATATTTCTGACTATATACTATATATTCTATAAATTGAGACAGACAGAGATGTATCTATTGCGGGAAATATGTGTCCATTTTACTGTAACTGATATGTAAAACAATTATATTAATTGCGTTAGACTGTTATACGTACACGTGTACAGTGTGTCCATTGTTTTACAACTTATTTGTGAATCGAAAAAAAAAAATATTTCAAATAAATGTTTCCCAATAATCGATTTTGTTGCTTCAATATACATAAATGAATATGTACATCAAAGTACTGACTACCTTTGTTTAAAACAATTTTTCATTTAATCGGATTAGTTTGTATAAATTATGACGAATATTCTGTCGTGGGAACATAGTCACAGTTTTGAGATTAAGTAGTTACTATTACTAACTTTATTTCCCAAATTTAATAAAATTTATCTCTATTCCCTATGAACAATTGCTTCACTGCATTATTATAATTCCGAGATTTACATGTAATGATAATTGTTGCACATGTTTCTTATCTCTTTAGTTTGGTATCTCTTCCTTAATTGTAAGTGTCATCAAATCGTGATGTATTACGTCATTAGAGACGTGCAATCACATATGTTATGCAGTCGCTTTGATTGGTGTCTGTGAAGGATTTCAATGTCAGATTACAGATTACATCTCATGATTGGAAACCATACATGCTGATTAGAACCTTTCGTATCTGACCTAACTTTTTTGTTAGATACAATCTCAGATACGAGTCTTCATGCTCAAGATCTCATGAACAATACAACAGCAATTTTCGATAAATGTTATAAATTTACAAATGTATAATAGAACGTCGAGCCTTTGAATTTCGGTTATCCGTGTGATGAATTATTCAAATATAATTAAAATACTTAAATTCAAAAGTTGGAACTAATCACAAATTGGAAAATTGAATATGTTATGTATCTGGATTAGAAGGCAGCTGTAACGATATCGACAAATAAATAAACATAGACAAAAGTAATCCAGGTTATAAAGTTATTGGTGACAATAGTAGCAATATTGTCTCATATGTGTTTGGTACAAATGATGATACAAATGAATGTACGACGAGATACTATCCCCACATATGCTGAAACGGAAAGTGCATTAGGTATTGTATTGCACTAGACAAAGCATGACAAATTTTTTATATTACATTTCCCTTATTAGCTATATATTTTTTAACGTAATTATTTAAGAAAAGGTGGTTAAAATTTCGTTGATTTTGCATAATTGAACATTTGCTTCCTTTATGCCACTTATTGCCTTGTCGTTCAATTAATTTGGATAATCGAAATCTTACTGTACTGTTCATCCCTCGCAAGAAGTCTCATCGAACGATACAGTGGTGAGACTGTCCGTCCACACCTTCAACATTTTCTTGGTCAAGTGTTTAGATCTTTGCCGTACAAGTTGACGTAGTAATGGGTGTCCTCTATATACAAACCGTGGAAACGGAGATCTTACAGTGGTTGCGTTTAAACATTTATTTAGTATATACATTAGTATATACATTTAGCGCATGTTTTCGTGGCATTAACGATAGAAATAAAAATTCTGTTAATAAAATTATCTACATCTGCATCAATGCCCTGAGATTCCTCGTAGCGTCACGTTACACAAGACATTCATACTTTCCTTTTCATTTCATTTCATTATTCTCTCTATAACGCAATTTTAATTGTACGTGTGATCTTCATAGCGAATATGCTAAAATCCAAAATTCACGTGAAATTAGACGTATCGCTTCCATACCGATCAATTTGACCCTGCATTCCTACCAGATACTTTAATGTCAATGATGCATAGTATCTTTTATCATAATGCACGCTGTATTGAATATAACAAATTTTAATAACAGCTAAACTATCAAAGAAATTGAAAAACAAAGTAAATTATCAGATGGAAGAACTGTTCGCTAAAAGTTACTCTTTCCAAATTGTTATCCAGTAGCGTGATGTAGTTAACTGCGATTAATAATTTAATGACCCTGGGTAAAATGTTTAATTTCTATAATAGCGATTCAAGTATGGCAACGTTAGAGTAAACTCAATTTTCAGCTCAAAAGTGAATAAATAATCAATGAAACAGGAATCTTCCTAAAAGTATTGTTTTGTGTTTTTTTAATTCCTAGGTTGGCGGGCGACAATTTACCGAAGTGAATAGTTAAACGAATTGGTATCTCGAAACCCAATTGGAATACCGATACGTTCGGTTATTGGAGTGCATTGTTCCTGGAGCTGGCGCTGAAACACGAATTGAGGAAGCAAAGGTGTGGTATAGAGAATAGTCACGAGTAAAAACAACTCTCAAAATTTCAATAAAATTAATTAGACAATACTTCATGTTTCTGTACGTTTATGAAGAATGTTCCTCAGTTTTAACATATTTTCATTTATCCGGGAGGGAATCATATTCTAGACGCGTATGACGATATTTCAAGTCACTTACGTGTAAATACTTTTTATCACAGTAGATTTTTACATAACCGAACATGTTGCAATTGAGCTTCCAAAATGTATAAAATACAAAATGGAAAAATTATATGGCACTCCGAACATTTTAGAAGCTTGAGCCAAGATCGCAGGTATATCCTTATAATGTTTATCACCTTATAGAAAAGTAACCTGGAGTTTCGTTTATGTAAAAGCTAAGTCATTCTAAATCCTCTAACGGTATTGGATATAGGATAAGGGTAGTCTATAAAAAATGCAAAGTATCTAAGTAATATAAAAAATGGAATAGGGTATGACGATTATTAAATAATGATCTTTGTATAAATTATTATTAATAAATTGCATTAAAATGATTTATTTATTAATATTATTCATTTATTAATCATTAATATTAATATTTATTCATTAAGTACTTATTTATTAAGTTCATATTATCGATTTCTCAATTTCCATCCTTTTTCCGAATATCAATTTTATTCGTTGAATAAAATTTCGCGACATATTTTCAAATATTTTTAACGCGCTGTTGCAGTTACAATTGCTTCAAAGCATTTCAGATAGTTATTTTATTATTAAACACGCTATAAACACATTATGAATAATATTCACCCCATTAGCCGCATATTTTTGATATTATACCGATGTGACATTTTCTTATCTTATTTTACGTGCCCATCAACTCCCTTAAGGAGGCCACACTTTTCCTCTATAGGCTTTTATGGTTTATGCTAAGACATTAGACTTTTAAGATTGTTGTAAATCTTCATATTCTGTTGCTTGTACAGTAAACTTTATAAACCATGTCCATTAACCATATCATCGTTAGGTCCTTGAATGTACGTACTCTTCGCTGCAATTACTGTAAGCAACCTTTTCTGAAATTCAAATGTAACTCCCTAATTGCAATTTCTATGAGAAGGTTCACCATCGGGCATATTACAGGCATTAACACAGTGCATAAATAGAAGTGAAAAGTAGACCTCGCTATTCTCTGAAGGCTGCATTTTGAGCAATAGTATTGTCAATAAATCCACAAGTTGTATATACTGGGAACAACAGGGGACAGAGAGACAAATGTCAAACAATTGTTTGAAAAAAGTAAATATAACGAACTGATTAAAAAACTGAGATTACTGAAAAATGAAATACAAGTAGCTGCTACAAAATTGTTATACGTATTTAGCCTGTAGGGTGACTTAAAGATAAAATTAAAATACAACGAGTAAAATATAAAAAGCATTAACAATTTGGATCAAAATAATAACGTTAAACGTATAATGAATTAATTGCGTCGGATGTTAATGTTAATAACGTGTATTTACTTTCACCATATTTCCAATTTTTTACACAGGACAAGATTCTTATTCTCAGATAAGACGGTAACATACAGAAATTGTTTAAATTTTGGATCACTGCTTTGTATGAAATAAATTTTCTATTATTTCTAAAAAAAAATTGAATTCCTTTATTTACTTTTTATATAGAATATAAATAGTAATGTCTACATAAATATGCGATTACATTTGTATGTGATAAATATTTTCCACTGGATATAAAGTCGACGATAGATTAAAATAAGGATACAAGTATTCATTGCATAATTGTGGAAACATTCGAATTTGAAAAATAAATCAGCAATATGCACCATATTTCAGTATGAAGTAATAATTTGTATTGTTTTCAAATTGAATTCAACTATTTATATGGAGTAAGCATAACATTATTGTCAAATCAAACAATAAGATAACAAAATTTTAATAACGTCTGTACTGACTCATTTATATAAACAAAAATTTGTATTATTTTGTGATTAGTCGATAAAGCAAGAGAATTTTCAAAATGTTTGTATTCATTTTCCTATATGAAATAATAGTCCTTTTTTATTCTTTTCAGAGTACAAAAATTTTGAAAATTATTACATTCGCTCTCTTACGTGCAACAAAAAGTTGTATTGTTTTGAAATGAGATGAAGGAATACGAAAAGTTTCAAGCTATTTTTATTCACTTTGCTGCATAAAACATATGTTTTGAAAATTTTTCCATGTACTTCCTCACGTAAAAGTTGGTGTTATTCTCAAAACAATCGATAGTAACAAATCGACGAAAATTAATAACTTTGTAAATATACATTGCGATATATATGAACAATTTCACACGGAAACTGTTTCTCACTAGAATACCGGAAGATTTGCGAATAAGATATTATCGGCATTGCGTTCGTAGTGGCTCTGTTCTATTTCGCATAAGCCATCGCGAGTGTGTTTGAAAAAGCGTAGTGGCCTAGTAATGTAGCAGGCTAATTCAGTGTCGAGTCGTTTTCATTGATTGAACGAATCGATAATTGGTATCTCGGAAGCAAATTAGAGTGCCGATAGAGGTAGCTGTTGAGGGTGCATTGTGTCGTGGTCGTGGACGGAGCAATAGAGGAAACAAGCAACTGGACTGGCTAGGCAGAGGGGCAGGCAGGCAGGCACGAGTAAATGCAAAGCTTGCTGTTTGCTCCGCCACGGCGTCCGATTAATTTCTCGGGCAAAGCCTGCGGGCTCCAAGGACATTGGCAACGATTGTTTTCGGCTTTGTCGATCTCAAAACCGTGTAAACGTCCGGCAGTTGCTTTCGCGTGTTTCCTAATTAAACTACCACTATGCGGCAATGGAGACCTCAACCAACTATACCAACGACAATAACTTTTCCCATTTACATTCATATACCTTCTCTCATTCTTCCTGGCTTTGATCGCTTTTTCATTTCCAAATTTTTATTCGAAAATTGACTTTTTGACATTCGTTGTCTCGATTTGGAATAAATAATTGTAATTTAATAACGAGTATGAGATGATCGATATTCTTTGGTTTCTGAGAGCTTAACATTGACTACTATGCATAGTTTGCACTTATGACAAGCCAAATGAGACATTCCGATCCCTCTCGCGTAATTTTTCATACTTTCGAAATCTAGGCACTTCATATAATAAAAGAATAATTTACCGTTGGTTATTCTGAAACTATACAAATCCAATCGAAACTGATCATTTATAAGTTGGTATCATTAGAGTTGATAACATTGATAGAAATCACCTTCCTGATAGAAATCGTGCTAGAGAGCAACTGCAGATGGACGTATAAGTGTTCAATCCAACTTTCGATTTTTTTTTAACTTTTTGAACCTTCTGCATATTATTTTGTACATTACGCTTAATAAAATATGTAATTTATCTTGTTATCGTCAACCAGTACATAATTCTACTTGTGTAAATAACAGACACGCTTTTTTATTCACTTTTTTATCTCATGTTACGCAGTTAACACTGACTCTATGTTTCCATCGCGGTAGCTTATCAATCCATCTCATTTCATTTCGACGTGTCCCGCTTACTCGCTCTGTTACTGTATAATTCTGTACGTTGCCGATCAACAACGAAAATTCGTGTGACATGTCTTTACGATTGTGTTATAGAAGATATAGAAGATAGGCCTATTACGATATGACCAATCAGACCCGCATTCCATCCGTGTGTGTTAACACTGACTCTATGTTTCCATCGCGGTAGCTTATCAATCCATCTCATTTCATTTCGACGTATGACCAAGTTCCTGAAGTATATACAGTATGCTACTGGGTGAAGCATAAGTATATGGAACATCACATACGAAGCTTCACCGTAACCTCACATGTAATATCGTTGTGCTATGTGTAGTGGGCACGATTGTGCGCGTATATGTACGTGTGTTATTTGAAAAGGAAAATTTCAAATAAGAATATTGGGAAAATCAGACTGTCCATTCCCATATTGGTAAAAGAGCAGTGCCAGACCATTAAATTACGGTAAGAATCGAGTGAGGAATGAAACACCAAACTACGAAACAAAATTACGAAACTACCTTCACGGATCTCACAGTGGACATAGCGTTATTTTTACTAAAAAGAGCTAGTATAAAATTTTCATTCTGACGACATATATCTGAGTTGGTCTTCTCTGATTACCACTCGTTGCATTTGCTTCAACTCCTTCTAAAAGAAATTCGTGTGAGAAGCGAGTCAAGGCCAAAGAAAGCATTTGGAAATCCAGTCGATAAAACGTGAATAAGTTTTTTTAACAAAAATGAAATGTGATTATACATCATTGGTACCGCAACAAAAATGGTGAAAAAAGTAAAGATATATACGGCTATATACAAAGTGTATCAGAAATATATTCAAGTTGGAACTTCAGCTGAAATTGAGCCGAATCTACACACTAAAATAAATAAGAACTCTCATTTCATCATATGTTCTACATAAATGAAATTTGGAATTTATTTCTGCTTAAGTACTTAAAAGATATACGTAAAACGTATGAAATATTCAAAATGTGAAAAGTCAAGGTACAATCTGAAACTCGAAATAGTTTTTAGTTTATCATCTAGTTTATTATGTAATAATATGACAAGAATTTTTACGAACATTCGCAGTGACAGAAAATTCCAATATACGCTACGAAATATGATGGAATTCTTTTGATGTATCGTTGGTATAAAACTTCTCATTTTCCTTCCTGTCATGTATCTGTGATAAACTTTAACCGCCAGAATCATATTTGTATCGGCACGATATTATGAGCGGGTTTAACTTTGGTGGTAATCGTTGGTTGGTCCTCTGGTGTTCCGAAATTCTGTTCCGTGGAAGGGAATATCGGTTTATGGGCAGGCTGTGCCGGGTCAGATAGATTAAGATGGGGCACGAGTAGCCTTGCCCTTGGTTTATGATGGCGCACAAGACTCTCGGCATCCGGATTTATGGAGCGTCTAATAGTAATTCTGAATTGACTAACTAGAAGTGAGAGAACTTACTAAAACTAAAGGCAGATCACACTAAAATGTTAGAATGTGAAGGCGAGATGTAAAAATTATTAGAATACTTTGTTTTCTGTATTAATATAATATGTAATATGATCTTCATCAGCTATTTATTAACAATTTATCCTTATATTTATAATTGGTTACATTTCGGTCACATCTATGATTCGTACTGTTTCGATTTCGTTATCTACTTCAAGGTAAGTTAAAACTCGTTACACCATGCTGAAAACACTATCAATAAGATTGTAATAGAAAAACGTTTACAATAATTACTTATAACTTTGTCATTGTACAACTGACTAAGGGTTAAAAATATGGTGACTCAGAAGACACGATATATACGACAAAGCATAAGTTAAAAAATTCAAATGCGAATTTGTAGGGTCGCAAATAACTATTATTAAGCTTAATTGCATTGATCATCATTCTCACGCAATCCTATTTCTTAACTGCGTTTGGAAGCTTCAAGACTGCAAGTAACATCAGAGAATTATATTAATTCTTGGTAATAAGAATTTATGTATAAGTAAACGATACTATAGTAGCCTTTTAGCTTAATTCTGAATTAATAACAGTCGTAAAATGACAGTTTAGTTCCACTGTAATGACGTAACATAGAGTGCAAACTGTAAAGAAGTGGATTAGATAGGAGCAATAAGGCTTCTTACCAATTCAGGCCTGTGAAGACGTTACGGTTGTGATAAGGAATTTACGAGAAAATGCAAAATAATAACCTAAAACACTACACAAAATGCTGGCATACTAAATATTGGCACACTATGATTTTCAATGTTTTTTGAATGTAATGCTGCATATACAATATTTTCATATGTTTTCATGTATTTATCTCGTCCTTAATAATGCGGAAAAGGATTAATATTGCTTTACATTACATAGTAAACTCAGGTATACGAATTTGACCTGTTTATGTGAAAAATGGGCGCAAGAATATAATGGAAAGGTACGTTAAACTCAGGTATACGAATTTGACCTGTTTATGTGAAAAATGGGCGCAAGAATATAATGGAAAGAGAAGAGAACCGTGCAAAGAGGTTTTATTAATTGAAAATGGAAAGATTTCATCTGTATTTCCATATGCATTTGGCTCCCCCAGTTGAATTCGGCTGCGTAGTGTCTGCTTCGAAGGACGAAAGGGAAAAGGAAGTGTGCGTTTCGTCCCGGGTCCCCTAGTGGACTCGTCTGTAAGACTACCTAGCAGACCCTTGCCTTAGAGGGGGATACTATTGGCAGATCTGGAATTTGTATATATAGGAATGGGAGGGTTCAACGAGATACCTCGATCCTCCTTGATTCCCTATGGTGGTGAGTGTGTGAACGGTTGTCGTCACAATCTCAATGCGGGCAGAGTTGCCATGTGTTGTCATATAACTGCGTCTAGCTGAAAAACTTTAGTAGGAAGATTAACTATCGAGTTTTACGTGTTATTCATTACGAGAAATGTAAACATAATACAGAAACAAATGCAAACTACTTTAGAAAATGACAATGTTCTGCGCGACTTTCAACACAAGCTCAATTGCATGTTTCTAATAGATGACGGTCTCACTGTTTAACGATATATATAATATATACAATAAAAAATATGTTATATTACCGTTGCGTCCCGAACACTGCAACTCGTTCGGGGTTGTAAGGCCCGCTACGCTGCTGCGGCAATGTTCCTGGGATGCGACCCACTCTAACTTGATAGAGGTAGGCCTGGTTATTGTTGAACTGCAGAGAGTTCTATAGCAGACAGTTTCCTGCGCTGAGTTTTTGATGGGTCCCGATGATGATAGTGTGGTCGTGATGAAGTTTTTTGGAAGAGTCTTCTTGTGAATGCCTTGTCGGAGGTTTTATGAGGTTCGTCTGTTTGCTGATTGGTTGGTATAATATTAGGGGTATGTGCTAGCTTCAGCATCTTTCGGTGGTGGTGGTTGTTTAAACAATCTATGTCCTTGTGCCTGTCGCCTTAAAGGATAATATATCGGTCATTGTCACGGTTTATCCAAGCAGTGGTTTAGGTGACAATGAGTGTATAGAAATCAAGGGACGCTGACAGAAAGGACATAAACCAGTCCTCCACTTGACCTGGTACATTGAGGTCCTAGGGCCGCAACAATTACATTCATTTAATTAACACATTGTATCGCTGCTGGTATCACCATGATATTTGCATTAAGAAAGAACAGAAGAATCTTACTGTAAAAGTAAATATAAAAACACTTTTAATTTTCTGTCATTTTTGTCTTCGTTTTTAAACTAAAGGTTCAATTTTAGAAATTTTTCAATTGTAAATGAGGGTCGAAATTTCTTATTGTATTGAAAAATTATATTTTCATGTAAAGAGTTTGTTTATTTCGAAGTTATTACATTTCACTATACGTTACTAAATTATAGATCTAGATATACGAAATATATAACAATAATTATCCATTCCTCGTTTAACTTGTTTAATATTATTGTAATATATTTTGTATACTTAAATATGCTGCCAAAATATCATTAAAAATGATTTGCAAATATATAACTACCTCATCTTACAATATTTAGAGACAGTATATGAAGTGAAATTAATTTAGATCGAATTTAAATATCGTATTATCGTTTTACTAGTAATATATATTAAACTTACTAAATATTATATAGTATAATATATTATATTATATAATAATATAATATACTATTACTAATATACTATATATTAAGCTTACTGAAATTGTTAGACAATAATAATTGCTTTTCTTCAAACAAGAATTGAGAAGTACATATAAATTTTTGGAATATACTTTGCGATGTAAGATAGGTCCATTCAATAGTTTAATTATCATCCACATTACTTATTATATTAGGAACATATAGGGCAATGATCAGGAATCTATGCAAAGCTCTGATTTTAAATTCATGGTTTTGTTGTAGAATCGAACATTCGATGATAGCAACTTTCCAAAGTATTCATTGAGTTCAATCTGTATACAATCGCTCATCGGTACACTTCTGAACGTTTTAATGACATTTTTGATGTTCACTTTGAATTATATCAGCTGAATTTACGACCCGAATCTCAAACAATAAAATAGGGAACAGAATGGATTTTCCATATGCCAATATTGCATACAATTGCAATTGCGTACAAACATCATCGTGTAACGTTCTTGATACATGAATTAAATATAGGGAATGATGATTGAATAATCGAAAAATGGTTGAATGGATTGGCCATTTTTTAAAATAAAGATTAGTTTCATGTATAGCATCTTGATCGTTGTTGCTTGCAATTTACTTCATTGATTACCATTTTTATTGACGATGAAGAATCTTATACGTCTAGAGTTTCATTACTTGAAACTTTTTCCATCTTTTAACGAATAAAAGGATAGCATAGGTATCTCATGCGATTTGGTAGTTAGGTTCCGAGGAAGTGACATGTTATACAACTTCATTCTTTATGGAATATAGGACTAGATGTATTATAAATCTGCAAAAGTATGCTTTTATCTTTTTTTTATTATTACATAAAATTTGCTTCCCATAATGGACTGTGAAATATTACACGAAACAAAATTATAAAATTTGATACGTAATATTTAAATTTTTTACAACATAGTAAGTAAATATTGAAGTTACTGTTTTCTTTCAATGGTATATTTATGGGCAACGGTTACTATATTTTGTATTGTTATTTATTCATAATACAAACTCTTTGGTATGGTTTTAACTTATACGTTACTTATAGTATATGTCATAACACCATCAGAAAAGCATTACCACCTTAACTGAAACAAAATAGTTCTACTGTTCCATTATACTACAATAGTTTCGATCCATTTATGAATAATTTCTTATTTTCGTGCTAACAAAGTAGCATAAAATTTTTTGTTAGGAAAATCTCAAGGCACCACTTTCCTGGAGCGAGAAACTTTCGGGTGTAATGGATTCATATTGCACAAACGAAAATTGAACTTTAATTTTTAAAATATTCTAAAACTCGCATTAAAAGTTCCCATTACAGCGTTCCCATAAGTAACTAATAAGTTTTTACAGTGAATTAAAAAATTTATGATGTATTGTTTGGAAATTTAGATATTCCGAATACCAAGTTAACTATGTTAAGAAGACTGTTACGTCAAATTAAAAAACTCATTCCTCCCCCATGATATTTCTTTGTCAGAAAGTGTGAAACAATAATTATGTGAACGCTAATACCCTATTTCTATCTGTCTGAATACTTTTCTTTCGCGTTTCCTGCCGTCCAGTATACTAGCAAATGCGATCGACTAATTGTAAGCCAATGATCAGATTATCAAATCATCAAATTATCTCTGCACAGTATCTCATTTAATATTCATCTCAATCTAATATTTTGTTGAAAGAGACATGATGCAGTAGAAGTGGTAGGATATAAACTGCTAAAGAATAAAGTTACTGATCCATCGAGACCAGCCACTGACCACAAATGGTCAGAAACTTTAACTGGACGTTCTTTGGGTTAGCTTGATGGAAGACAGAGTAGTTGGAACATCGACAGAAGCAACAGACTCCGAAGAGACAGATTGTCCAAGCATCTATAGGAACAACAAGCTTCATGGTTAGAGTTTCTCAATAGCTAAAACACGAATTGAGCTTCATTATTGGAGCAACGGGCTCGAAAAGCAGTCAAGTATCAAGGTTGTAGCAGCGGACTCCTGAATAAAGTTCATCTGTGTAGTAACGAATTGCGAAGCCAGATTTTCCTTGGACACTGATTCAACCATTGGAGCGATGAGTTTTAGAAACAGAAAAAATGGAACATCGATACAACGAGGTTACATCCAGAGGAGGGGTTTCGAGATATGGAATCAGATTGACATGGGTTGTGAGCAACTGGATCGGTAGTTTGACGCACACGCAAGTAGCAGTGGGCATTCGCGAGGGATTTATGGGCTACTATGGCAAGTGTGTGTAACCCAAAAGCAACGGGTTTCCGGGACTCTTTTGTGACTGACTATTTTAGGCCGAATAGAAGGATTCCTATATATTACGTAATTAAGTGTAAATACAGTATTATGTGTCTCAAGTCGCGATGGTTCATTGAACTCGGTACACCAAATCGAGATGGTGTAAATGAAATATTATTTAACGAAGTAAAACTGGTCATTGTGATATCTGTCGTGTGTAATATTAATGTTCAATTGATAATATTTGTATACATAAATATAATAAAAAAAAAAAAATAAAAAAAAAAATCGAGAACCAATTTAGAAAACAAATCAAAAATCGACCAATGCCGTCATAGAAGGCTATCTTTGGAAACAAGTTAGCTGAGTTGCGCGGTCTTTGCTGGGGGCGAAACGTAGGTCAGCGGAATTGTATTCTCACAAGGGACGAATCGCGAATCAGCTGAATCAGATCGGTCAATTAGCGATTGATAAAAGTACGTTATCAAGCTTGGAAAAAGGCATAAAAATAGGACCCTCAACGCACAGGAAAGGACACAGGAAAAGTCCTAAATGGAGAAGCCTTGAAGAATCCTCGTGAATATAGTTTGTGACCGGCTCGGACGTGAATCGTCCATTGTCGAAGAGAAACAAATAGAAGCGTGTTTTCCGCGTGTTAAGGTTACGTTATTTTCTTGCGTTTAATCAATTTTCGTGTTTGGTGTTCGTTTCATTCAGTTCATTTCGTTCTGTTCGTTTTCGGTGTCTTAAATCGTACACGCAGACTTGATGTTCCTTGAATAAAAGGAGAAATACATACACATTATTTATGTAAGCTGAAGTCAGAATAAAACCTGTTCTCGGCATCCTGCATGTATATACTTACACGTGGAAGTATTCGAACGTTAACATTCTCTGTTTAATTGGTGAAATGTAAATATTGAACGGACGTGTCTAAAATGGTATAGTACTCGGTTAGAGAGAGAGAGAGAGGTCTGGAAATTATGTCACTGAAATTAGAAAATAATTCAATGATATACACTTTTATCAGGAATACGAATTATGCTGTTAGTGTATACAATGAAAAATCGGCTTATAAAGGTCGTGGAAACAAAAGCATCGTATTCAAATTTTCTAGTTTCGAATGAAAATGTGTTTCCATTAATATAATACTTTCTTCTCGTTGCATAGCTTTAAAACGTATGACGGTACATATTTTTAATAAATATATTGTATACTGTAGGATAGCTTTAGGAAATAGACATAAAGTACAGAAAGAACCATTACGGTCTTTCAATATTCCAATCCTAAATACCGAGCAGTACGTGCTTCGGTGTTTACTTGTTTGTTTGTTTACTGTGCATTCTAATCGAATTTCTATGTTGCCTCGGGTCACTGGCCACGAGGCATCGTTCGAAAGCTTAATTTGGCTATTAGGCTTCGGCACATAGGATCTGGCTGCCAGATTGGCCATAGGAGGTCGGGGCCAGGCCACGTGAGGTGGCTTCGCGCAACCCCGGCTTTCCCCGGCATAAACCAAGGGTGACGCGGTCACGGTCACCTCTCGGGAAGAGTCCCCCACTCCCGGCTTTCCCCGGCATAAACCAAGGGTGACGCGGTCACGGTCACCTCTCGGGAAGAGTCCCCGGGAAGGTGACCATGCGGAGGGACTAACTCGGAAGGAGGAGTCTCCTCCACCCTTGACCTTGGGACAGAGGGAGTTTCTTCTTCTTCGAGGAGGCGCTTGTCCTCTGGACGGACTTTAAAAGGGCACGCCCTGGAAGACAGAGGAGTTAATTCAAAAAAGAGCTAGTTAGTCAGTTAGTCAGTTTTTGAGCTAGTCAGTTGTCAAGTCAAGGATCGTTCGTTAAGAGTTACTAAGCAGGCGTTAGTTAAGAGTGAAGTGTGTTGTCAGATTGGTAGTCGCCAGTGTTAAGGATTGACAGTTAAGAGTCAGATGGGTAGTAAAGAGTCAGTCGTAGTCGCCTAGTGAAGACTTATCGGGGATTCGCTAGAAGTGACATCAGCTTTAACATTTCACAAACCACCAACCACCTTGATCCTACATAACTTTGGGATCTCGTTCAGGAATCTTACATCATATTTTGAGTTTCCGTCCGGGATTTCTGGAATACATTTATCGTATTATTGAATTGCTTTTTAATTTCACTGTTATTATCTTAAGGCTTCTCTCTTGCTAAATACATTATATAGAGGCGTACCAAATGTCTGAAATATTTTTATTTATCGTACTCATCATACTCACTAGAAGTCTAGATGTCTAGATATTAAATATTTAGATACCTTTTATATATACATTTTGTATATATATTACATTGGACGTTTTATTTACTTCGATCACTTTTCTAGTATTACTATTTTTCGCAGAACATAGCTGTATGCTATTATATTTCAGTTTCTAAAGTATGTATATATCATATTATATTTATGCAGAATGCTGTAAATGTCTAGAGTGCAATTTGGTTGGCTTCAGAAGGAAATTGCCATGGAAGAAGAATGTCCCGCTTACGTCATTTTATTTATTCTTTCTTTACTTTCTCCAATATCACGGTTTTCTTCTTGTCAAATAAGCGTGCGCTTTCTTTTTTCTTTTTTTTTCGTTTATTGAAACAATTTTATAAAGCAATTTTAATACTTTCATAAAATACCATCTTTAAATCATACTGCTTTACTTATTATTGCTATTACTTATATTATTAATTTTATAATTATGGTATAAATGTGTAATAATATACCATTTCTTTTTCAATTAAATTAGTTTAAACAGGAAATTCTAATTCAATTATCTCTAGATGAATGAAGCTTTTCAAACAATTTATGGAACTTTGTAATCTAATATTCTTTCGGAACTTACATTTTTGCGCTTTTTATAATTCTCTTCCTTTAGAAAATTAATGTGTCGTAATTTCTGTAGTAACTTGAAACTGAAGTAAAAATTTGTCTTTTACAGCTCTTACAATATACAGCAATAACCATTCTTTATGAAAGATGCAGGGCCTGGGGGGAATTTTACATCGTTGCTAAGTTTCATCTAGCAACGTATTTCGTGCATCGAGACAGATACCTGTCTGAGTGTATCCTTCCTCTAAAAGAGGCACGGTGTAATCTAATGGAAGGAAGATTGCGTTGCCTCGGAAAATTTTAGAGCCAGTTGGAATTAAAAGCAATCAGACTTGTAAAAGTTTCTGAATCAGGGAATTTGCAGATTAAAACATTTCGAAGTTTCTAAAATACAAATTATAAGAGTTGAAAAGCCAAGCTACTTCTGGGAATATATCTAACAAATATCAAAATAACAAATTTAATCATTTTTACCAATTTTTAACATATTTTCCAATTGCCTTTTATTTTTCTCCGTTATTTTAATTTTATTATACTTTATTAATTTACATTAATTATTATTTTCTCTGTATTATAGTTATTTATTTTCTGCATGTAAAAATTAAGAAATTAAGAAATTAAAAACGCATTTATTTTTATTACATCATTTGTTTCATTAACAAAAATAATAGCGATTTTGTGTATTATATTTTAGGTCTGATATCATAATCAACAAATTTATGCCACTTTATGTGTGAAAGGCTGTTATAATAAAAGTGGAATTTATTATGAACAATAATATTAAGTAATTAGTAAAAAAAATGAGCAAGTGTGATGCAATTCATATATGGTCTTTGCAATTTGTATATGGTCTTAAAATTCAGGCTATGTATCAATGCCTTTTAAAAGTAAGTTAACGTTTTTTCATGTTCTGAGATCACTGCATCATTTTTATTATTTCTTATTCTGCGTTACAGTTTCTCTATTTAAATGTAATTTCTTCGTCTAAATTTTAGCTTTCTCACAATAGTCTAATTATGAGATACGTTTAAGAATTTCCAAGTAACGAAAATGGAATTGGTGGGTGGACAAATCGAGATGCTTGATAACATTTTGAGATTTATATTTATTTTTCACATTATATTTAACTCTGTTTAGTTATTTTTGAACTGATTGTGAGTAATAGCCGTTGTCCTTCGAAATGTATATTAATACTCCTTGATTAACATGATTTTCCTTGTCACTGAGATCTGTCTTAATAGACGTAATTTTATAATAACAGAGTTTTGTTCTATTCTTTCGGAGTATTTGCGTTCGTTACCGTCTTTAGAGTTTTTCTACGATCAGGTTTCGCATGCGATGATCCGTATGACTGTATTAATTCTATCTCATTTATCTTTTTTTAAATTCGCCTATGTAGTACACCGTTTTCCAAACTCTCCACCTTGTTACTGCTTCATCTGTAGTTTTACGAGACCAGCGTAATATCTCCCATTTTATGCTTTTCTTATGATATATTTTAAAGGTAGGGCAGTGACGGAGGTAGAAACACGATGTCCTGGTCTTCTATTCTTCCAAGCAGTTGATGACTAAGTAACGAAGTTGATCCCTTACACTTTAGTTGGACACAAGTCTTGTCATACATATTTAAAGACCTAGTTGGTGAAATTATTTCTGTTAAAAAACCGAATGGCAGTTCATATTAATAAATTGTAGATTTTCAAGCAAATACATACCTTTCATATTATATATGTTTTATACATTTTATGTAAATGACGTAAACGGATATGTTACATATTTTTCTACCAATATCGATTATATTTGTAACAATATAAGTAAATATTATGAATTATCATCCATCTTATTTTCGAATAATAACTACCGTACAGTCAATTCATATTAAATATAACTGGTTGAAACGATTCGAATTCACAATGCCGTAAGAACCGCGAATAGTGCCACGAATCCTAGATCATGACAGTTTCATTAAGAATTCTTCATTAATTGTCATAAAATGCCTAAGATGATAAAATTTTAAAATTCTTTCGAATACTACGAAGAAAAGTAAGAAAGAGAAAAGTGCTTTTGACCGAGTCGATAGAAGTTACTGAATTTTGTAAGAATATGGTACATATATTGGTTTCTTCTGGTGAGAAGATAAAAGAGGAATTGAAACGTATTTTAAAGAAGAATCCTAGTTATGATACGATATTGAACATTGAATACCTAGATAAAAGTGCCAGGAAAAACCTCCGTACGATGCTGCAGTAAATTTAAATATATTTCATTTACGTCTTCTGAAGTAGAATATTCTTCAGCTTCTAAATTAATTCCTGAATATTAACGATATCACTTTAGTGTAAAAAAATGTTATTTATTGTAGCATAAATTATAATAAGTATATATGTATAATAAAATTACCTATACTTCGTTAATATACATATGTATAATGTGTACAAGTCGCGCGTATGTATTCTGCACAATTTGGCATTTATCATACATAAATTGATATACCTTCTTTATATTAATTGAATATTGCAACACGTTTTAACTGCATAAATAATAGCTGCCTACATATTAGATAGCTTAAAGCGTTCAATATACATACATCTGTAATATTTGGAATTCGTATTCCGAAATGCTCATCAAGTCTCGTAAATCGCAATCAAATTTTTCTTGCGATTCAAGTTTGTAACACAGCGCTGAACAATTCGACATACGCGACAACTAATCGAAATAAATTATTTTCGATTAAAATTTCAAATATGTAGTACGATACTCGAAAGGGAAACAGTCATATGCTGTAATTGATCAGATTACCAAAGTTCTTGATTTCATGAATGCAATGTGTGGAAGAGAAACTGAATGATCCCTCGTAATAGAACGAGTCATCGATATTTCAAAGTATATTCAATACTACAGCGTATTGTACTGCATTTGATATCTGCTGCTTTTATGTTTCACAAAGTTAGTTAATTATCTTGTTGATTAACTGCAGTATAGTTTTAACACTGCAACGTTATTTTTCAGTTTATACGGGAAATAATATCGTAATATTTCCCAGCACTTTGATTAACATATAATAAGATATATTTCGTTTATAGAAATTTAATGTAAACTCTTCATACTTGAATTTAATGATTCAGTAAGTACCTACTTGTTTCAAATGTCGATAAAACTAATTATTTATTAGCTTATGTCAAGCATATGCGGTAACGTTAATTGTAGATACTATTATTATCGAAATATGCAAGGTGAACCGCAAAATGTGACTTTAATATAATTTACTGCAGTTACCATATATATAATAAATCTCCGTACGTCTTCATCAATATTTCACAATGTTATTAATAAAAGGGACATAATTTTTATGTAAAAATTATTAAAAGATCGCCTGATTAATAATGTCTACTTGAACTATTCTTTTACTTAACATAATAAACTATAAAACATTATTTACGAAGATCAGAAAATTGAGAAGGACATAGAAGGTCAACAACGATTCCTTGCAGGAGGTGTAGAGAAGGTGTAGAAGAGTATACTTAACTTTTCATGGTTAATAAATTCTGAGTATAAATACAATGAAGATTATTTGTTTCAAAATTTATTATTCCTTGAATTTAATTTTGCTCATCATATTACTTTCGTTGCGAAGTACTAAATGTATTAGAAAAATATTATGTTGCACTGTAAATGTTAGATTAAATTAGTAGGACATCCTATACATTATACTGTCCATTAAACTTCTATATCTCTGTTTATAATATCCACACCTGATAGTTAACCAGTCTCTTTCAAATACATATTTTTTTAACTTAAAAGAGAAATATTTATTAAAAATAAAAGAATGCATTGAAAAATAATAATGTTAATTTTCTATTTCTACATAAATTAGATTTAAATAACCTATAATATTAAAATTTTTATTCTGCATTATTAATTGATCCGAGTAAATTAGCTTCGTTATAAGTAAGAACGTTTTATCGTTCGTCAAACTCGGCGCAATGTGTCATAGTTACAATGCATTAATATTCTCGTATTCGTGTGATATTTCTTGTCGTAAAATTCAGACATACAGCTTAATCGACGAATATTTCCGAAAGATTGCAGATTATTAAACCACCGAACGAAACACTCACTTAACAGAGCGAGATTGTTAGCGAATGTAACGAGCAACGATAGGTTGCGTCAGAGAGGTTATCCACCTAGACGGGAATGCTGTCAGCATGGTTGTCATCGAGAATCCAATCAAGTAGACGAGCATAGTGCGCCTCAATGATCCCAATAATAACCGACCGTTTAATTTCGATCAATGATAGATTGCTCGAATCACTGATCTTGAATCACTTGCTTCCATGAGAGATTCGATTTTGAACCCGTTATCATGCACTGTTACCCACTGTTCGAGCATTTAGAAACGATTTCCCGATGTGTTTACTTCCAACTCGGAAACTTTCATTGATTTGACTTATTACGATATCAACTGATATAATTCTACTTTATAATTTGTGTTTAACGACTAATATAATACTCTTCGAAGGAAAGTTCGATTTGTTAGGTTAGTTTCGTGACAGCAAAGATTATGTCTCATGCCACCTACGCTTCCTGCAATATGGTATAGGGAATAAAAATTACACATGAATAAACAATGGATTGAACATTTTAACAATATAATGAATACTCTGTTACGTTAGCTTAATAATAATAATGTGTCAGTACTACATCTATTGTAAAATGATATATAAGCACTTATATAAAACTTTTATCGAATAATGGGTATAATAAAACATCTGTGTAATAAATATAACTAGAATATTATTAGCAATCTTGCAGAAGTATCAATATTGGCAATATTGATGCGATTAGTTTTGCTTCTTAACTACGGATTGCCATTTCGGTGCAAGGTATAAGAGTTAAGCTTTTACATACGTGCATGCGTGCATTCGAGAGTATACGGTTCTTCGAATCAGCACAGAATAGTATAATGTACACGCAATAAAATAATCGAGCATAAAATTAATTAGGTAACTTTCGACGTGCGATATTGTTGGGATAGATGAAAAGAGTCTCACAAATGTGAACTATCTTGCATATTGTATAATTATATCAAATTGTATGTAATATATATCATGATAGATAACTTGAAAGCATCCAGTAATGTAGCGTAATATAAAATACACGAATATATTATAGTACATAGCAATACGATATAGTAGATCGCAGTATAATATAAATAATAAATATATGTAATATAAAAATTTTATTATATAACAGAGCGATTTTTTCGAAAGATAACGTGATGATTTAAAAATATAACGAATAAATTGCAATTTCACGTGACAATTTGATAAAATTGTTTCAGCATAATGGAGGAATCGCATCAGCATTTATTCGAAAGTAAACTGTTTAAGAATAACAACGGCTACCCTTTTTCCCTATATGCACGATGTTCCATGAAATAACCAGCGAGTTTCGACAGAGTGCTCTGTATGTTATTTCAAGTAAAATCATGATTGATTCTCCTTTATTTTTGAAACATGCTGTGTGTCGTTATTCCTGCGTCCACATTGTTCACCTTGTACTTCAATATTCCTATTTGAAACGATGTAAAACTGTGCGTGACGCTAATATGTTATACTTAAAATTACACCTAAGATCCAAACTCATCGCCTTGTTTTCCTTTTCGAAGATAACTCACTTTTATTCTGCTGATGTATCGAGCATCCGAATAATATTCCTAGTATTAATAGCTGTCTAATCAACTGATCATGAGAATCAGGCTTTCCGCTCGAATAAATCTTCAATTTCATATAATCTGATAGAGAAAATCTAGGAAATAGAGCAAGTGGTTGTGAAGGACACTTGAGTTCACGTTTTCTTATCCATTGGTCGGCACAAGTTATATTGAACAATGTCGTTAGATCTTAACATTTTACCAGCCGCTCATTTCTCGCCGGCGGTGAATTTCGCGCGGGTTCTACTAGTTGCTGATGGTCATATTTACGCTATTCTAATTATTTAAAAAGGCACTAATATTTGAGACTAACGGAACAAGCATCTGCTTAAAGAATGTCGGGAAAAGACGATCGGAATAGTTAAAACAGAAGCATAGTGGAACATTGTGCCGCGCTGAACCAAAGTCACAGTGACAGCGGCCGGCAAAGTGTTAATGGCACTGCCTGACATAGACTTATCTTCACCTCATTTCGTACATTACAGAAGCTCTATATGTATAAAAAAGAAGGTAAACAAATTTAAAGATGAATCAGATATTTCAAATTTCTATTGAAAAGAAGTAGTAGAAAACTAGTAAAAAATTCATTACAAAAATGTCGATTGTTAAAACTAGAAATCGTAGGTCCTCTGTTTTTATGTTATCAGAATGTTATACTTTGCGTTCCAAAACTCTTGAATACCTCATTTCTGTTTCAATTATTTTTCACTTGTATTTAATCTTTCAATCTCTAATTTGAACCCCAAATAATCTATAGTAATGGAAAAAATATTAAAGATAGTTATTATTTTTTTCATGCTATTTAACTCTCCCTCTCTCTCTCTCTCTCTCTCTATTTCTCTCTCTGATAAGAGTGATTGTTCTCCTTGGGTTTATCGTCCAGATCTCTTTAATATTACCTTTGCTAAATATTGAAGAGACGGGTTATCTAGCCCGATGACGCTGTCATCTGTGGATCTTTTTCAACTAGTTACTCTATATATATAGTCGTGAGGTGTTTACAGAAACAGTAGCCAGAACACAGCTGGAGATTGACGCGTACACTGTTATGGATGGAAAATTCAATGCACCAATCTTTTATTAATATCTCAGAAATTAATAAATTCCTGGAGCTAAAATTTTAAACTTAAAGTTCATTTCCCTACTATTTCCTTTCCCCCAAATTTCATCCCGATTCGTCACTGAAGAAACGTTATTCCTTAGGTATAATATAATGGAAAATAGAATTATTGGCACCCTTGAGTTTCGACTATTGGGTTTCGATAGTAGAAGTGAATTAAAATTATTCAAAATCGTATATTTTATTGTACTATGGAATACAGTATACTTCGTGCTGAATATAGTGCACTAAGTGCTCTGTCAAGCATTTTGGCGAAGTTGGACTTCGTTCTCGTAACGTCCTATATATAAAAGTGAAAACTCAGGCAAAAGCGTCGCGTACAGTCTGCACGGTTAAAGCGTGTTTGGCATAATTCATTAAAAAATTGATTTTTTCGAATTTTAAAATACGTAAGTATATTCTGCAGGCTATGAAGCTAAATGCATTTATATTAATAATTTGTCCGGTCGCCATCAGTATCGATAATTGATTTGTTAAAGATGTTTCTTCGCGGTATACTTCCCACCATGTTGATTGCATATTCCTGTGGTAGGAATCTCCAAATTTGGCGAATATGTCGTATCAACTACATTACTGTGGTTACTTGTCTTCCACGAATTCTCTATTTTATGTATGCCCAAACATTTTCTATATCATTGACATTGGGTGACTGTGATGGTCGCAATAACTGATTGCTGCCTGATATCGTTTTCCAATCACTACAGAGTCTACTCCGATGTTTCGGATAGTTGTCCTGCTATAAAATCTAGTTTCGTTTTTCCTCCATAAACCGATGTTTGGCAGATGGCAATTAACAGTCCGATGGACTGTTTTATTGTTACCGGTCGACCAGGTGCATTGTAGTATTACACTAGTCAAAAAAGAAGCTTCCTTCGCCCATGCAAGTCATTTCCTCGCGTGTTTTTCGATCAATAGAGATTTCTTCAATTTGCTTCGCTATTTTTGATCGTGATTCTGAATGTGGCATTGGATAGTGTCTACAGATATATTTAACGATTTCTTTTTCCGTTTCACCTCGCCCAAAAGCAGAGATAGTTCAGGCTTGTAAAAAAAAGCCAATATCCGCTTGTCTTATTCCGTAATCATCAGCCTTACGCCAGGATCCGGTAAATCATCAACAGCTTTGTCTTTTTACAACGAACGACCGACTTTCTGACGAGTGATTTTGACTTTCCTATGTATTTAGCTGCGGCAGCATGAGACATCTTCGGCGCTTTTGAGTGAATATGCAAAGACACGGCTTCAAAGCACGATGCATACTCGACACTCATGATGCCTTCCAAAATAACGTCAGTAGACGCTGTCGTTCACAGTCGGAAACTCGGAAGAAACTGAATGTTTTTCACTAAAGCATTCTGAGCAATGCAGTTCTCTACCAGATGGCACAGGAATTAGGAATATAGCTATCGACTAAGTACGTGTAAATCCGAACGCCTTCTTATCGTACAGACTGTAAGAACGACTTATATATGTAACCCCTTCAGATCCATCAACGATCATACGCTGAATAAAATTTTTAACGATGTTTGTACACATGTCACACCTATTAATTGACTTTATCGTGCTATCATGAAAAAGTTTGGGAGGATTCGACGAAAATAATTTCGTTCTAACCAAGCTTTTAAAAAATGGAACGGCAGACTCTTTTTAAAAGAATTCTTGAACGAAATTATTTTATGAAATATCAAATGTAATAATTATATGATCAAGGAGACTTTAAATTCATGTCGAAATTGTTTGATTCCTGCATTTGTTCATTTTTAAAATTTTTAGTATTCATTACCTACGTGAAACAATAACATTCATATTAGCCTTTAAAATTGAAACACGGTAATAACGTGTATTATAATCCTAAAAAGAAATATTTTTTGTCGTATAACAATCTACTTTAGAGCTGCCTTTCATTTCAAATATTTGTATTATTAAAATACTAACAAAATAAATCGATTCATCGATATCCACATCTAATATTTGAAAGGTTATCATCTTTTTTGTTGTGTAATGGAAGATTCTGAATTCCACTGAACAGAGATTACTTTCATTTGATTATGACACTCTTATGGATTCTTCTTAGAATATTCCTTCAACAGATTTCATTCTTAGAAATTTCTTTAGACCTGCATAAAACTCGAATAATGGAAAGAGACGCAGGAATTATCGATTCGCTACATCTTTATGTAATGTATTGGATACATATTTACACTAGTACTTATTCTGGTAATATTTCTATAATTATTTCTAAATACAAGAGAACAAATTGTGTATACATATGTGTAAGGTATTCAAAATAAAATGAAACCAACTATTTCCTCTGAAATTAATTGACTATTAATTCTTGCAACGAATAAATTGTTTAAGAGAGTTATTTTCTGAATGTATGACAAATTTTTTTGAGATGATTGTTAGAAAAAGAAATATTATTTATGATTTTTAAAATGGAAGGTGGCATTAAATTCTTTTTCTATATGTAGTTCTTACCGAACACATAGTTACAGAGTATATTATATATACACTACATATTATATACTATATATGTATATACTATACTATATATGTATATTGTTCAGTAAAGTCAGGCCCGGAAGATTCCGTTATTCACGGTCTTCGGTGAGGAAATTTCCCTCTTTTTAAGGTAACCGATTCTCGGGCCAAGGGATTACTCTTGATCCAATTCGCCAATGAGGAAACGTATGTCTTTTTAGCAAATTCCCGATTTTCCTAAAACCGATTGTAGGAAAATCAAGGAGTAGTTCTATTCGAAACGTTGAACAGCCTAGTTCAATTCGAAACGTCGAACAGTCAAGTTCAGTAGAGAACAGCCGAATAGTTTGAGTCTTCGAAGAATCGAGTCTTCGAATCGTCAAACAAGAATAGTTCGAATCGTCGATTAAAGTTGTTAATTTGGTGTTGGTGTCAGGTTTTAAGAACGAAGATGTTCGGTTTTTAATGGCTTTAATTATCACAATTTCGTTACATTGTTGTCGCGTTCGCATGCTACTGTGCTCCGCGTAGCGACGGTCTATATATATACATGTAGGGATCGGTTTGGGTGGATTGGCTAAAATAGCGTTGTTTTACTTTTTAATAAGATACAATAAGCTTATACGTAGATTAACGGCTATGAAACGAGAGGTTACTCGCTATGGATACCTCGACTTTGACTTCTTACTGACGCACTCTTAGACACTAGCTTAAAACTCTTAAGGACTGTCAAAAGACTGTCGACTCTAGACCGTAGACCGTGGAGACTGGAGCTGCCCACGCCCTTGCACCCTTATTTAAAGCATTCATTCTCCCTTTTCCATACCCAGGCTTTTCTTTCCGAGCATGCCCCTTTTCCACGCAACCTCGGTGGGTCAGGTACTTCAATCACTCTGGGCGCATCCCTAAACTTTCATTCGACCTAACCATAAACATTCTTTGCAGTTAATCCTCTTGCACACGGTCACTTTCATTCTATGCCAAAACACAATTGGCATTCTTTCAGGGCCATGCTTATCGCAATCCCACATACACGTGTACAAAGTAGGCCGATAAGGCAGTAATATGTTGATGCGCGACATCTATTGCCTTAAAGACTTATTTTTGCAGTTATTCTTAACGAAAGTTGTGCCAGGTTATCCTTCCAAACGCGCCCTACGGTTGTCACGTGACAATCTTCTCTAGATTGTAAGTCAGAGGCAGTCGCAGAACCTTTTCGAAACAGAAGCCCAAGATTAATTTGACAGGCAACATTACGAGTTCGCGAGTCAGATTTAGAACCCGTCAGAATTTACGCGAAATTTCAATCGCTATGCGACGTATATAGAATTGTGTATAATATGTACGTTACAGGAAAAGATTCGATATCAGTTTAAACTAATTTCAACTAAATAGAATTAGTCTCAACTTAGGCTGTATTGACGAAATACCCTCACCATTTATATCCGTGCTAGGGTAACTGTGTATTTTAAAATTGGGAAAATTAATAACAACAATAATATACAAACACTGAACAAATGTATTCGATATTTGATTTTTTACATGGCATGTCCTCGCAGAAGTTTGATTTGCGAAGATTGCACTTCAACATTTATTTTACCCAATGAGAACAAAACTGAAGAAAACACCGGGCAGGACACGACGAGATACAAGACAGACCTAAATTGAGAAGTCAGATCATCTTCGACACCAATCACTGAAACATCGTACATATACTTATAAACGCGTGTTCGAAACGGTACTCCGATAAACGTCTGTACTACAACTATTGTATACTTTTACCGTAAATAAACACTCTATTTTAACATCATAAACTGGATCCTTAATAATACAAAACTAATTACGCAATATTAATTCGACGAATAGGACACTACAGAAAAATTGTATTCTGTTCATCAGAAAATAAAAGTCACTCTATATTTCAAAAGTTGTTAAAACTAATTGAATGATTTCGTATTCGCAGCTGCTTGAAAATGATAGTACCATGAGGTACGAGCGTTTTAAAATCTCTAACAGATTATTACATTATTAACAAAATGAATTATATTTTGATGAGTATAAGATAAAAATTATTTTATTTTCGAAAAATTGTTAAAATCAACTATGACGTGAGAAAGATATGTGAAAAGGAAATCACGTTAAAATGATTAACATATCTATAGTAAAATAAATTACATTCAGGTGATTGCGTAATGAAAATATTATATTTTTGACAAATTTTGAAATCAACAGAATTGTGTATAATCTTTTATGTTCAAAATTGCTTGAAGGCAATAATATTATGAGTCACAAATATGTAGGCTTTGAAATCTCACTGTTAGAGAATGAAAGACATTATATTCGGAAATTTGTTAAAACCAAATTTTTTATTTTTTGTATTTAGGAATATTTGAAGATAATAACAACAAAGAGGTCTCTGACATTGAAAGCTTGCATATATCAATTCTAATACATCCCTCGTGGGACTAAATAATCTCACCTAGCAATAAGTCATGTCATCCTCTCTCTACGCTCATCGCCAGGGACATGAACTTCTGGCCTAGCTATGCGATTGATACAAATATATATACGTATATACGTTCTCTGGCGATTAGACTTCTATTCGTGCGAGACACGAGCTTGAGAAGTAACGTTACTTATAAATCAGCAGTCTTCAGATGAAACAAACTTCTTCCACTCCCTTTTACCCTCACTTTTCTTCCTTCTTTTTCCTTTCAGTAATTACTGCACCACAAACAGCGACTATGAAAGGGACGGATATTTTTTAATTAGTAGAGATATAGAGAATATGTGTAAAATATTCTTACCTTGGTTAATTAAATCGTCAATGAATTTTAATTTTCGCAATTAATACTAGTTCGTAGTGAACAGATATTTCATGTTTTAAATCCAATTAAATAAATTTGAAAATATGGAATTATCGTTAAAAGTTGCTTTAAAATTTGCTTTCTGGAAATATAACGATATTACATTTATAGTTTATAATTCGAAATGTGCAAAAGAAGATTTGAAGACTTTAAAATATATTTTCTGATACAAACATGAGAAAAGTCAGGGTGAATATAAAATTTTAGATTATCAAAATATGAAATTCATTTACATATTTTCTGATCTTGCAAAAGCGATCAAAAACTTAGGAGAAATGGGAATTTAGTGCATTTCAGATAAAGAAAATGGTGGCATTTCCTATAATTAACACAAATAGGAGACGTACGATAATTAATAATTAGAAATATTTCATTGAAATATTTTAGTTATTGGTACATTATGAAAAACTTAATATCAAATATCGAACTTCATATTTCTCATATGATATTTTATAAAACAGACATTTGTGATAAATTGTAATAGACCTTATTTGATGTAGGTTAATAAACACAATTCATATTTCAATAAACACATTTCTTTTGGATATAAAAAATAAGTAGCCTAGGTTTCTTTTAATTATTCCGATTTAACTTTATTTCTTATACTATTCCTGTCTCTCTACTTCTTAACTATCATGTTATACGAGAGATACTTGTATATCCAACATATATATAGTAGAGGACTATTTGAGAGATATATTCTTTTTAGGTACAATTATTCAGAATATATTGAAATAGCACAACCGTGATAAACAAACTATAAATCAAATTAGATACGTATCACAAAATGGAATAGGAAGGTAGGATGCGCGAAAAAGCAAAAAATGATATCAGTAAACGGGAGATGTTCAGTCAGTCAATCACCCGTGACAGGACGAGCTTTCAATGTATCATAGGGAAATACAGTGATTCTGAAATCAGGTGCACGAGAAGCTTGTATAGGAATCACGATTTATCACTCGTTTAGCACGTGTTCAAATCACGCATCTGAGGGGTGTTATATCTTCGCTCGTGGATCAATCTTTAACCAAATGCTGCGACAGCGCAGCCATGTGCACAGAGTTAAATTACATTCGACGTGAAATTTCTAACTAAAATGACATAAATTTTCTAATCTACTTTCTAAGTATATTTCCATGCTAGACTTGTTTGACAATTGTACTTTATTTCAAGATATGCACAGCAATAAAATAACAATGTAAAATAGCATTGCAAAAGAAATACACGTATGAAATAGGATAACTTTGTCTAGTGATAATCTACATCTTTTTCATTTTTCTAATGAATTTTCTAATATAGTAATTAAGGATGGCATGTAACACATGCAAGAATTGGAGCTCATTAGTCTTCCTACCCTTTACCATATAAGTAATTTCAACTAAGAGAAATATAATTCCAGAAAAAATTTTAAAAATTGCGACTTTCATTAAAAGAAATTACAAGTAGTAGCATAATTTTCTAAAGAAGGAAGCTGAAATTCTGTTAATGTTTTTAAGCTTTCTACAAAGTAAATAGTTTCAACCGACTACTCTAACACAGGAATGCGATTCCACAGGAAATTAAAAAAATATTCATGTCCATTAATAGAATTTACCAGTTACAACCTAATTTTGTGAAAATAGTTGCCGAAAAGAGATAACTAGAATTCTGTTGATACAGGAATTCTTAATGACAAAGTATTTTCTCAATTTTAAATAAGGAAATAAGCCGTATTTGTTCAATAATTAAGTAAAACAGAAAAATTGTTGCCACGTTATGAAATCTCTATCTCATCGTTAATTATAGCATTACTTTGTCTCCGATTACTGTTGCTTAACATACCAGACAGTGTAAAACCTTATAGCTGAGGAAATACACCGATTGTGTTTCTCCATGTATGAACCCGAATAAAGCAATTCAATTACACGCGTAGTAAATAAAAGTGCGAGTGTGCGCAGGTAAAGTGGAAAATTGGTGGCAAGGACTGAAATTCAGAGAGAGCGGGTTTGAAGATATTATCTATGAAAGCAAGAATCTGTGTGGTTGAGAGCGGGTAGCGAGTGGAAGCGAGCGAACGAGGGAGAGCATGAGCACAGAAAGCGGTATTGCTTGGCTGAGTAAGTATATACGGTGGCTCTGAATTGCTTGGCGATGGTCAATCAGGAATGACAAGGGTAATAAGTTGTACGCTGCCCACCGCTATTCCGTAAGGTATTTAGTTCTAGAATATATCATGTCAGGTCGTCATTGTATCATGCCGTTGCAAAGTTCTCAATTTTTTGATCCTTTCTCTTTTCCTTGCACCGGTAGATGATTAATCAAGTTTTTTCTCTCCCTTTACTCTTCTTTCCTTTCTGTCTTCCTTTTATTCCATATACTTTTTAATAATTTTTAATAAAGCTCGAATTATCTAAGTAATGATACGATATAATGGAGGAAATTTAAAATAGTAGAGGGTGTGAAAATAATTTCTGTTTGCATATATCTTCATACGCTTACTTAATTGAAAGTATAAGTCGTGATGAAACTTTTCATATGTGACGAATTTTTTCCATGCGAATTAAATTTTATACTGAAAGCGTGGAGTTATACAACTGAAATTTTCTTTCTTAAAAACTTGGAAATTATGGAATTTTCAATTCGCCTAAAGATGTTTGTATGATTAATTACTATTAAAGTTGCCACAAAAAGTCATTTCTCTGAATAATATATGATAAAGTAATGTACCTTCGTGAAATTTTCCATTAAATGTAAATCTACTTTTATATCGATTTATACGTTTTATTATATTGTACTATACTTTATTTGAATATTGCAGAAATAATTATTGATTTTATAATCTTCTTATATTGTTGCGTGTACGTACGTTCTTTTTTGTACATAATAAATATAAATGGAGTTATTAAGTATGCAAGATTATAAACATTTTATGTTTTCATAATGTTTTACAGAAGAATACATTTTTGCCTACACAACGTAATTTTTGAAAGTATATATGTCTATGTTATCGATAGATAACAGCTTTATACATATATATATATATATGTAATAAAATTTTTAGTCATTTATTACGTTAAGTCAACAAGGAGTAATCTATAATGTTTTATCTGCTATTCCATTCAGTTTTCTTATACAGTCTGACTATTTTTAAGACTTTCTACTTAACGTTTTGCTCTATAGCGTGAATAGTAGTTATCTACTAATTTAAAAAGTTTTATTATCTATTGATTCAATAATGGAATATCTCTTGCAAAGTACGATGTATTTAAGTAGACCCGTTTAGTGAATTTTGATTCCTTTGTGCTTTATATCTTCAAGGACGTAACGAACGGCAATAATCAACTAAAGAATTAAATAAAGTTCCTCCTTAAAAATGAAAATAAAAATAGGAATAAATCATAGTCTGAATTACGAATCAAAGTAGTTTTTAAAATGTCCAAATAATAATGAGTGTCAATGTATACATACAAATTTTCAAGTTTAAATTTTATTAATTTTTATAATTTAAAATGTGAAAGTATTGATAAAGAAAATATTATACGCTGAGTTTATGAAATAGGAATTAATGGGAAAAATCAAAGAAACGAAGTTGGTTTTGCGAGGAGAAATACGTAGATTGATCCCGTCGTAGGGTTGTCAGACCCAAGTTACGTATAAAAGTACGCAATTCTATCGCGGAGATTTCTCGTCAAATTAATATTATGTAATTAGCTACGAACTGAAAGTAAGGGGATTACGAACGATGTCTACGCCTAAAACCCCAAACTCCGAAATTGGAACGGAAGATAATAAATACGATTACAAATATAATAAATGTATATTGTTCATCTCTTCCGTTACTACTAATAATATACTATTTAGAAACATATTTTGAGAAAATAATTACATTCAGTAAGTTACAAAAATATTCGTTAAAATAGCTTAACCTTTTATTGTACTTTTCTCACACTTTCACTCTTCCTTCACTATCCTTAATATTTTATTTCATATTGATCACATATTTAATAACTAATATTCATAATAATTGTATTTAATAACTACCTTATTTTGTATTTATTTTTATATGTAGTATATGATATACTTCTATACTCGTACGTTTTATAATATTCGGACTACAAAATCATTTAGTTTGAATAGTACCTTCTCCTAAAGTTACTCAGAACATGCAAATTCTTACAATAAAATTAACGTTCACTTTTATTGAAATAAAGGTATAATTTTCGACTGTATTTATTATTGATTAGTAATTTTAGAACTATAAATATAACGATGTTTACCTAAGTACGAACCTAATGTCAAATGTTAATAGCAGTAAAGTTGTGTAACGAAGTAATGTTTTTCGAATTTTTGTGTGTTCTTTATCTTTTGAAATACACGTATTGAATTAAAAATATGCTATGCGCGATATTCGAAGATATTTTTGCTTATTGATGTATAAGACGTTATCTTTCCGTCACATCTTAAAGTTCATTACATTTGAACATGATGTATGTATATTAATAATTAATCAATTTTAATATAAGGAACGAATTTTTCAAAACTCGAATGTTAAATTTTATTTACTTCAATTCTCCTTTTGCTTTTCTTCAAACTGTCTAAACTAGGCGGGACGTTTATCTGCTCAATATCCTGATGGAAACAAAGGCTTTTCTCTTTCACAACAGCGAAAACTACTCTACTTCAATGGGTGTACCCAAATGTCACCGGCAACGATGATACTGAGGTGGTCCCATTGAAATTTTGAGAGTGCCTCTCAAGAGGTGATAGTTTATGGCGATATTATTTTTATTATACGTTATGAAAGTAGAATTATATTGTTCCATAGGCGCTAATAAACGAGGTTTTCAACCGCGCATAACTACCATATAAAATGATATGTGGTAATGGAATCAATTTTTATGACTCTACATTTTTCACAAAACAAATTTTTAATTTATCTTCCTAATAGTTCAACGCACAACGAATTCATTTGCATTATAAATATTAGGTAAAGTCAAAATGACATTTCTTGTGAAAACATTGGTCTAGTCGTTCCATAATGGAACACAGTATTTTCAGATATTTTTATGAAAGAGAAAGAAAATTTGAAATATCGAGTTCTCATAAAAGGAGAATGAAAAGGAATATTAAAGTGAAAAAAGAAATAAGTGCATTTGTATAATACATATAGAATAGAATTTTTAATATATACAAAATGTATTATATTTTTTGTAAATACATTTTCAAAGAAAGGAATTACTTAAGAAAGTTATTTTAAGTGTTTACAATTATATAGACTTGTAATCATGTATAGAGTTTTTCTATGAATATCGTATTGAATTTTTAATGCCTTCCACTGTTGAAAGATCATTAAATAATCATCATTAATAATAAAAAATTATTTAAATTAGAAATTTGATATTTATATGAAAAGAAAACTGATGATTTAATTATCTGATAATTTGCCTGGAAGACATTTTATAAAGTTTAAATCCATACATCTTCATTTTTATGTTTTTATTTCCGCGAGGGAAGTATTCTTCGTTATTATCATCTATTCAAGATGAAAAGAAATATTTCACGTAAATGTTATTGAACTATATGAGACCCATTTAAATAAAAAGTAAAGAATGATTAATATTCGAACAAGGAAAAATAAAAAAAGGACACTGAAATTAGTATGTGCAATTCTTTAAAAAAAAAAAATAATTTGTAACGCTTAACTTTGATTAACCTTTAAAGGGAATGCAGGGTTATATATATATTATATTAACATATTCTATAACTTTTAAATTTTATCAGAACATTCATATCGATGACAAAACTCTAATTTTCTTCCATACAAATCAAACAATACATAAAGGTAATAAAACTTGTCCGAAACTTACCTTCTAGGGTATCTGGGCACGATATGCTACTCGAAAAAGCAGGAAAACTATTTTGAAATATCTGCATTTCTTTAAAGCTTTTAATTTTGCATATCAATTTCGACCATACGCATACACTGTACACAAAAAACATTGAAAGCAGGTGGAAATAAATCATAGCTTTTGGCGAAATACATCCACCTAACACCATGGAAATGAAAAAACGGGGGCGCAAAGGGGATTTCATTGTGCCCCGCTGGCCAACTTTTGCAGACTACCAAAGTACGAAAGAGCAGAAAAAAGACCGCCATTAAGTTCAGGAACGGGAGAATACCAGCGGAAGAAAATACCGGCACGACCCTTCTTAGGCATTTTCAATTACGTAAAATTACCTTGGGTTATTAATAATGCTGGCTGATATTTACGCTACCTGGCGTCTCGCCGCTACCACCAACCACCGCTATTCTCTTTTAAATATAGTACTATGCTGACGGAAGCAAATAAAGCTTATTAGGCAGTAGCGTGCGCTGAAAATATGCACACTATCGTACCAATTTAAATGGACACACATACATAGCCACGCAATGGTGGAACCTCACCTTTTAACTCTTACAAGGAATCGCGGTTGGGCGAGACGGGGTAGCTTGTGCTTACGTCCGCATTTTTCCAACTTCCAATTTTTTCCATTTCACTAGAGTGAGAGACTCGTGAGAACAAAATACAGGGTGAAAGAATATTTTAAATTGTAAATGCGAGATATGAGTTCAAATGATTTTCTTGTAATTATTCTCCTCTGTTTCGCTGTTTTTATATTCTACAGCGTGCTCGTGTGTATGCAAAGGCGTGCGTTATATTTATAATTAACTTTGTAATCGAATGTGTCACAACGTAATTTCTATCTAATTAAGCTGCCGCTTTCGTTGACGCGTTCTTTAGAGCTGACTAATAAATAAAAATGTTGTATATACTGTGCACATGATATTCAGAAATTTTAATTCCATTATGAAATTATGACGAAGTACCATATAATTTATGAAGTATAAATTTCATGGCACAGTAACGATATAATAATACTTTTCGTTCGACGTATAAATTAATAGTTCACTTAATAAAAATTCTATTCTTCACGTGATTCGCGTAATGTAAATTGAACCATTAAAATAGTTAACATTTTTTTGTGTGCAACTCTATTTTCAAGAAAATAAACATGAAATATTTGCGAGATATGCGAGCAATAATTAAGTGCACATAACCGCAAATATTTTGCGTCAATTTTCTTCAACAAAATTTTATTCCATACTTTTGATTTGTTTTTCCATCTGTAATCACATTGCTTTCTGATACACCGTTACTTACAGGTCATTATGTATAATAATTCACTGAAATTGAATTGACGCGAGTTCCTTATTTTTCTTACATTTTAAATTAAAAATCTGCATCTTTCTTTTTCCACACTTCTTTCATAGTAGATATGTACTTCAGACTTTATTTTATTGTTATATTTATGCATGTATTATTTGTACTATCCTATATACTTTAATATTAGTAATTCGTTACTTGTAATTTCATTACGCTCTTCAAAACATATTAATACGAATTGATTTTCATTTGACTGAATATGTTTCTGAATTAAATTTGACCACGAATGGCGTGTGATATTTAATACGAACGCTTTTTACAGTATAAACTAATCAGCGTATATGCATTGTAGACACACATGCACTCTCACTAATAGATTAATCGTATATTCCCAGTGTGGATATTAGTGAAATTATTTATAACGTAATAAATATTAATAATTTTCAATCAATTATAATATCTCATGTACTCAAAGTATACGATAGAAGGACGAAGATTATGAAAGGATTATCGTGTAGATTCGATAAGACGAGCTCGTATCGTTTACGAAGGTTCATGTGCATTTATAGAGATACAAGAAACTTTAATTAACTTCACTTTAATCATTTATAATAATTACGCACGATAATGTTATATATCTAGAAACAATATTAAACTATTAATAGTATAAAGTAATATATTTTTAATAGTTATTGCATTTAACTAACTTTAGTTTATCGAGTTATTTGTACAATGTTAGTTATTTCAATGAGTTTTGAAAACTTTATCTAACATCACTTACCTTATTGATTAGAATTTTGTATAGTACGATATTGCATGTAACAGTAATGAATTATTGAATAAGCAATAATAACGTATACCACTGGTATTCATCTTTGACTAACTCTAAGGTACATTATTCTTTCTTCCCATTAGCAGAGATACTCCAAAGGACAAACAATTCATTTCCTGTATCTTTATGTATTTTTTCCACAATAGAAATCTGAATATGTATGTGGTCATTCGCTTACTTACGTTTAATGTCTCGAAGAAAAAGTGAAACAATTTATATTATACAATGAGCCACAAGAGTATTCATATTCTTTCGTTATATTTTCACGATACAGATACCAAAATTCTTATCGGTAGAGACGTGTCTCGTATTATGCAACTTTTCGATCTTAAAGATGAATAGTTTCAGAATTAATGTCACACTAAAATTTGTACCGTGTTCACAGTCTTTCACAATACGATTAACGACTTTTACATGTGCAGGAATCGAAATATTTACGAAATCAGTATGGTTTTGCTCTTGGATTCGATCTACGTAATGCACTGACACGTTGATGCGTTGTGGAACTTGTGTCGTGAGACTACAGTAGTAGTTCGCAGTTAAATTTTGCAGGTGTAATAAATTCTTCTGTGATTAATTACAATACATTAGAATAAAACACAAAGTAACTACAACTTCTTGGAGAATTTGTAGCGAACGACCTTCACACCTCCACCATTTGATGGCAAACGGAGGTTCGAGATTTCTCGTAAGTTTTCGGTGAATCCTCGATTTCTATAAACACAACTTCCTGCCCTGCGTAAAATATTCCCCGTCTGGGGCAGGACCTGTTAGAAAGCCTAACTAAGTCCACTAACTAGTCCACTAGCAGGCGCAGGACAAAACGTATCCCTTCCTTGCATCCCTTCTACCTGTTACCTATTATAGCAAGACGACCATCAGGATATCTACCTTCAGCACCTAGGAACCACAAGATCTCATGTAACACTGCGGAAGGATTCTCCATAAATTCATTTGTTCTGTCCCGGAGAGCGTGCTTATAATATAATTTTATTCTAGGATTTGCACTTTTAGCAGACCTAATGGTTTATTTTATATTTTATACTGCGACTGCAATTCCGAAGGTTCGATGCGCCTCAACGCCGTTCTAACGGATTAAGCATATAAAGGTAAAGCAAAATTAAGAATTTTGCTAGTACCAGACGCGACAGATGGGACCCACCTGTGACAGACCCAACAAGCAACGGACGGTCGGCACTTATAAATCACGTCATTGACCATTAGAAATCGGCTCCTTGACAGTTTCCTACTCCTTAGCCAAAGATCCTTATGTCACACCCTCTGTCCAATTAAAACTCTTTACCTTTCCACCGCCAACATCTATTTTACCCAATCAAAACTAAACTAGGGAAAACACCGGACCGAACACGACGAGACAGGGCATAGGGCAAAATCGAGAAGTCGGTTCGTCTTCGACATCGATCCTAAAAGTATCTTAATTACACATACAAACGCGTGTTCGAAACGGTACTCCGTACATCGTCTACATTATAACTATTCTACACTTTTCTGTAAATAAACACTCTCTTTTGACCACACACATTGTGGATCCTTATTATTACAACTAGTCACGCGATATTAATTTGGCGCGTGATAAGCGTTCTTGGAAATCGAAGAGATTCGATACCACGTAGGACGCTACACATTACAGAAAAACGTCCATATGAAATATCCCAAATGTTAAATTCAAAAACATCTAAAATAGAGAAGCTTATTGAAAAAAAAGAAGTTTATTCGGTACGAAATAAATAATTATTGTTATAAAATAAACAGAAAACAGTTGCATTACATTAATGAATATAAATCGATTAAAATATTACACAAACATATATCAATAAACGAACAGCGATAATAAATTGTTTATGAAAAACATGGCAATATAAAATGGTAATATAAAGGTCTGTATCTTTTGTACTTCATTAGATCTCACAAAATGAGACACATTTGTAAGCATTTATTTGCCACATAGTAAAAAATTTGCATCATGAAAATTTTCCTATAACATGCTGTGTAGCGCAAAAAATTGAAAATTTTGTACATTTAAAGCTTTGCTCTGTATCAAATCTGTTGCGTCTCGAACACTGCAACTCTCATGTTCGAAATTTCGCGGGGTTGTAAGGCCCATTTACGCGGATGCGACAATGTTGCTGAGATGCGACCTACTCTAAATTAATAGTGCTAGACCTGATTAGGGTTGAACTGAAGAGTTCTAATGTGTGACTGTCTCTGGCGCTGAGTCAATCGTCGTGGGTCTATCTTGACTGCTTTGGACTGAGGTAGAATTCCTTGGTCGTGATGCTTGCTTGTCTATGTTTTATAAGTTCGTATATCTGCCGATTGGTTTGTATGAAGTGTAAGCGTAAGTGGCTGGTGTCTTCCTATTGGTTGTGAATAATATTGAGGGTGTGTGTTAACTTGGACCTCTTTCGGCGGTGGTGGATATTTATACACATTTGGGCCTTATGCCCATCATCTCAAAGGTGATTTATTATCCCTTGCGAAGGTTCTCCCAAGTGGTGGCTAGGTGATAAGAAGTGTCCGCGAATTAAAGAACGCTGGAAATAAGGATATGAAACAGTCCCCCGTAAAGTTATTGTAATTACAATTATTTTCAAATCTTTAACAATTTGAACAGCGATAAATTTTAAATGACGTGGAATTAAATAGCCTACTTTATCTTGTATATGAAATATACATGGAGGTAAGTTTTTCACGATTCGTAGTATATCTCTAAAATATGTTCGAAGCAGCGTAAAAAGCATTCTTAAAATGTAGCATAAAATTTGATTACTTCAAGCATATCTTCCAAGATGTCAAAGAAATTTGACTATTTAAGCTAATAAAGTAAATTCTTTGGAAAGTAAAGATTTTCCTCCCTACCAAAGTCAGTGTTTTAATGTAACAATTACATGTAGCCACCAGCGAAATTCGCCAATTGGAAATTCAGAAAACGTACGCATAAACCTAACAAACCATTAAATTCGTTTCTCTCGAGAGTGAAGCGACAAACGAAAAAGTTTCACTTTGCACATAACGTAGCTTACTTCACAATAATAATTACAACTGGGCTACACATGTGCTTATGGAACATAATAAAGGGGTGAAAATAAAATTAAAAATACAATATTTGCGATATTTTAGTTACCAAGTCGTTTAAAAATATTTAACATTGTATTATATTGTACGTGATAAAATCACAGTTCATCTTATGACCTTTAGAGTAATAAAAATTTATGATTATAAATCAAATTTGATTCTTACAGGAAAAGATTAGTACTATACGATACTGACGGTGAGAATATCGGAAAAATGAAAATGTTTCTTAATATTTTCGTAAATATAACAAAAATTAATATTTTTTTTATCTTTATTTTATCTATTATATACAATATAACGAACAATTTTTCTAATTAGATTTGTATACAATATCGGAAAGTTCGTTAAAATTGTTTTCATTCTCAAGGCGACAATGTTTCGTTGATTCCATTCTTGGTACTTACCTCTGTTAACATTTTACTCACTTTTCATTCTCTGTTTCTGCAGAAGTAAGACAAATTTGTAGGAAAAAAAGTGTCGTTAACTTTCTTCTATATTATTGAAGAAAACATACTTCAGTACTATGTAAGGAATAACAATATAAAACTTGCATATATTGTATTAATTTCAGGAAATTCTAAATATCTTAAAGTGTGATATTATTTTGTTGCATACTCTACATGTTTCCCTTGCAAAAAGCGAAACTATAAATAATAATAGGATCAAAATTATAGAATGTTTATTATAAGACAGAAACTGTAAATACATGGAATGCAGCTACATCATAGTTTTCCCTTGTATTTCACGTAGCTCACAGGTAAATAAATGTCCACGTGTAAGCTATGTATACGTGCACCATGCTGCAACATATTGTAACTGTTGTATTATTGCAACAGAAACAAGTACATTGTAATGCATGTTCAAGGAATATCTACATATATATGAGTAATAAATGATAATATTGTTATGATGAAGGTATAAAGATATACTCTAAATTCTTTCGTATTATTTTTCTCCCTTTTGAATGATATAAAAATTTAATTCAGCTTGCATTAGCCAGTATAAACTCTGTTTTCTAACTAATAACTTGGTATAGATACTCTTGAACTACAAAATAAAATGTATTGTCTAAGGAATTGTCCCTATTATGCGAGTGTTGGGTTTGTATGTGTGAACGCGAATGAGGTTGAGTAAGTGAATCTCATTTGCGATGATATAAATATATGTGCGAGTGCAGTCTAGTATGAGTGATGTTTGAAAAAATGTTAAGAAGAATGTGCCAGAATAAAACAGTTACGTGAGAATCATCAAAGAGGAAACATAGGTATGTAACGGTTAATACGAATGAAAGTAAGAGTGTTCCGTCGTGGAACAAGAAAGACACCGTTATGGTTTTCTAACAGGGTCAAGGGTCTTTAGGGTCAAAACAATTCGGCATCGGAATTTTTCTATCCATGCCTTTTGCATGTTTGAAAACTTTCACTTGTATTATGACTCCTCGTGCCGCATAACACGAAAATCCGTGAGAAACCTAATTTAGCGAAATTAGGCGCCGGTTCTTAAGATTTGGCTGACAATAGACCTGAGGGCTCCACGTGGTCCGTACACGTTGGGAGCCTCAGGCCCTAGCGAGGGGCCATAAACGGCCGATGGGATCACCAGCGCGCAGGTTGACCCCACGTACCACATTCTGAAGGAGAGGGATCCCTCCACCACCGTCTTCATTTCGGAGGGTCTTCCCGTCCTTGAAGGTGACCGATTTGCGAACCACGGGAACGCCCTTGGTTCAATTAGCCAATAATGTTTGGCGAGCTCCCGATTTTTCCTAAGACCGATCTTAGGAAAATCGAAGAACACAGTTTTAAAAGAATTCTCAAGGAAGATAGTTCTCAACGTATCGTCAAAGAGAACATTTCTAAACGAATCGTCCAAGGGAACAGTTCCAAACGAAACCTCAGAGAGGACAGTTCGAGCCTACCAATCGAGAACTCCAAGAGCTCAGTTCCTATCATCATACAAGAGTCTAGCGATCGACTCCAGCCGATGCTTTTCATCGTGCTAATTGAAGTAGTTGCCCAATTTTAATTTGGCGCGCAACATTACGAGATCGCGAGACGGCCTTATAACTCGTCATAATTTCCACAGAATTCACTCACGAAGCGACATTTTTTGGTCCTTCGTGCCGAATAGTGACCTGTGGACGCGATACAGAGAGAGAAGAATTTTCTAGAAAGTGTTAATCTATTTTTTCTTCAAAATAGTTTAGTGCAAGTTGTTTTCATTATTTAAGTCTTCTTATCTAAATATACTAATGTTTTGTCTATTAAAAAACGTAGAAGATATTGATGTCCATTTCTATTCACATATTACGCGAAAGTAAAGTATATTTTGGTATAAGAAGTATCAATTACCAATTTTGAAACATGCGTTCCGAAGTGAAAGAATTCAACGAAAACATTTATTTTACCTAAACAGATGACTAATAATAAATAAATTTCAAGAATGAAGCTATATAATTCTTTCATCTCAACTTGCACCTTAAATAGCTGAATCTACTGGTTCTATTCTAATTTCTATACCATATTCAAAAATAAATACTTTTTTAAATAAGTAGCTCTATATAAATAATCCTAGATATTAAAATATCGTCTATTTAAGGCAGCTTAATAGGGAGAACAATTAACCGAACATAATTTGCTTTCTATGGAATTCAAATATCTATAATAAGCACAAACTAGCGTTTGATTTGAAGCACTTTATTACCGGATTCGGAGATAAGGTTACACATTCGTTATTCAGGATACCTTATAACTTTATAATGGAGTTGAAGACATTTGTTATTTCTGAAATTCTGACAAGCTTGCGTATTTCAGTTTGCTTAGGTATGTCGTTAACTTGACTGTGAAGTTGAGAATTTAATGCATATCATAATCTCATCTTTATACCTTTATATCCGCATTTGGAATACCCAGTATAATATGTACCAAAATATAGTATAAATTGATGATAATGAGAAAGATGAAGTGATACAAATAAATAAGTATATGTAATTACATTTTTATATGAATAAAGGTCAACATTAATTTTATCAAAGGAAAATATATATTTTTAGAAAATATAAAAGTAGAAAATTTAACAGCAGTTACTTTGACTTACGGAATAATAACTGTTCCGTCCCGGAGAGCGAGTTTATAACATAATTTTATTCTAAGGCTTACACTTTTGCTAGACCTAACGGTCTATTTTATATTTTATACCGCGACTGCAATTCCGGATGTTCGATGAGCCTCAACGCCGTTCTAGCGGATTAAGCGTACAAAGGTAAAGCAAAATTAGGAATTTTACTAGCACCAGACGCGACAGATGGGACCCACTTGTGACAGACCCAACAAGCGACGGACGGACGACACTTATAAATCACGTCACCGACCATCAGAAATCGGCTCCTTGACAGTTTCCTAATCCTTAGCCAAAGGTCCTTATGTCACACCCTCTGTCCAATTAAAACTCTTTACCTTTCCACCACCAACATCTATTTTACCCAATCAGAATTAAACTAGACAAAACTCCGGACCGAACACGACGAGACAAGACATACAGCAAAATCGAGGAGTCAGTTTGTCTTCGGCACCAATCCTTCAAACATCTAAATTGCACATACAAACGCGTGTTCGAAACGGTACTCCGTTAACGTCCCAATATAACTATACTACACTTTTCTCTAAATAAACACTCTCTTTGGCCACACACGATCTGGATCCTTATTATTTCAACTAGTCACGCAATATTAAATTGGCGCGTGATAAGCGTTCTTGGAAATCGAAGGGTTTCGAATTCGATACCGTAGGACGCTACAATAACCGTGTTAAGAAATATAGAAAGCATGGTCATTAATAGTCATTAGAGTTGTCAAACCTTACTGTTAATAAGGACCAGGTGGCTCATCGGTTTATGGATATGCGTATACCAGACACGAGTATATAGAGGTAAAATTATTAACAGATACCTTTCGCATTTTTATAGTTCTTGAGAGAAATCTATTGAAACTGTGTGGGATGGCATTATTTGGCACCCATATATCGTATAACTTATGTTTTGAAATATATTAATAAATAAGTAGAATAGCACTATGACCATATTTTCTGAGTAAAATTAAGAAGAGGTTAGAGTGCTAAAATTGTACCACAGTTAATTAACGAGATTAACCTATTTTGTAACATGTAAGGGCACCAAGCACGGCATATGTGCTACAGTATTGGACATACATTGAAACATTTAAACATATTCTATTATATCATATACTAAAACTACATTAGTTACTCCTATGCTGATTTTATTTCCGCGAAATAGAGTATTTCAAACATGAACAGCTTTATCAATTGTAGAAAACGACTGTAACTTTTTTATGATTATATCACGTATTTCAAACTGCAGTTGAGAATAATTTATCTTGATTAATATTAATCGTCGAGTACATTGGATTGTTTCGCGTTGAGTTGCAAACTTCTATCGCAGGAAAAATTTGGTTGTGATTTACGAGACCTGAATAACGCTCCAGAGTACGAATTCCAAACATTGCAGATGTGGTTCGGTTTGCTTGTTGTCGAAAGAAGTCCTAACAGTGTTTATTGGTATACAGATATATTTCGATTGCCGTTCAAAATTAAACCATTGCATTTTACAAGAATATTTAAATTCAAAAAAGTTTGTATGAAAAATTATTGAAGAGAGAAGAGTATTCATGTAATTTATATACAGAATATACAAAATCATTATGTAATGCAATATAAAATATTCTTATGCTTCTTTAATTGTATATATCTATAAACTTTGAAATAAGGATCGTGTTCCACTAGTTCTCAATGTGCAAGCATTCAGCTTCGTTACTACTTACTTGGGAAAATCCAAAAATAGTAACATTATAAATTGCAGACGACGCAACATAGAAAAGTGTCTGAAAGACATAGCATACTATACGAACGGAAATAGAATTAAGTTCATCTCAATAAGACAAAATAAACAAAATCGTATCGAGTTAATAATCATTGACTCTTTTAATACAAAATGGAACGTCTTTAAATTTTCATAGTGTATATCTGTTGTACTAAAGATAATTCTCCTATCAAATAGCTAGGTTCATAAACTGGGACGATGAGCCTTCGGTCCTGCTAATTCACCAGATTCCTCATATAGCAATATTTATTCCACGCTTTGAAAAATACAGAAAAAGAACGTTACGCATTCTTTTGTACTGACCTCTCACTAAAACACAGTAAAATGAAAATGATGAATTACAAACGTAACATTATGTTCGAAATATCTTACTCTTTCGCCTGGAGTCGCCTCAAGGCATAAGTTTCGAAGAACTGAATTCCGAAACTTTAAACCGTTGTATGTCAATATTTCATTTTTATTCATCACATGCTGCCAGAAAATATTTTTAAACAAGCCTTAAAAGATGTATACTAATAAAAAATGAAGTTTTGCTTACATAACTTTCAAATCTCTGAATTTTTATATTCAAATCTATATTTCACTCTTTTCATACGTAGGCTATTAATTGAAAATACAAGACGTGAAATATAAAAATAATCTCCCAAAATGAAACTGAACCTTATCATTTTAGCAGGAAGCATTCAGTGGTTGGATTTGACCTACCGTAATATCGGATTGAACTTTATGCCTTATTTAGCTAAATTTGTTTTGGTAAGTAATCGTCCTGTTAATATATCGGATATATCATTCATCTTGTAAATTTTGTATCTGTTTATATAACTATACGTTGCTAAGTTACTCATGACGTTGAATTTAGATTATTGTTTACTTTGACAATCATATTATTACATCATCGAATTCAACGAAAGCAACTGAACGTAGTACTGTTAATATTAATAAAATTACGTCATATATAGAACAAATAATTTTTGGAGAAATATTGTCTATTTTGAATTTCCTTACGAATACTCACTATTTTACTATTTTGCCGATGCATTATTTTAAAGACGGCCACAGGGTGTCCCGGCAATGATAGTGCAACCAGAAAAGGGTTGATTCTTCATGCAGAAACGAATCGAAAAAGAGAGCAAACTTTTTTATTCGAAGCTTCGTTTTCGAGCAAATCGACTTTGAATATTCACCGAATGCGCATGCACTTAGCTATGGCTTATATGAATAGACCATCAATACATGAGCATCGGTGGTACAACTGAAAAGGGGGTGATTCTATATGAATGAACGGATCAAAAATAAAGAATAAAATTTGTTCATTCGAAGTTTCGTTTTCGAGAAAATCGACTTTGAATATTCACCGAGTACTTTAATTACAATTATGTACTACCGTTGCTGGGATACCCTGTACATATATACCACAGCAGAGAGAAAAAAATACTTGTAAACATTTTTTTTCATGTACTTTATATCCCTTATATAAATTTCATAAAATTTGGGTTAGATATATTCCCTGGGAAGTAATATTCTGTTTTTAATATCGTCAGGTAAGTTTATTTGTAGGTTATTCAAATGAATTATTCATTATTTTAACTTTTCGTCGCTATAGCTTTATGAAAACGAGGTATTTGATATGATGTGTAAAAAGTTTCTCAAAGGTTCTTTTCTGCACGAGAAACCTGGCGGTACTCGTAAGTTAATTACTCCACCGGCCGTTAATTTATATTTGTATCTATTGATGATTATATGAATTGACAGACCAGAGCTTCTTTGTTGGTATATTGGGGTTGGTTAATTGTGTTACTTTAATGCCATCTATCACGTCTTTATTTCCCATCCCCCGTAAATCTACGTTGCTTCTAGGAAGCAAGTAATTTGTTGTAGCGACCATCGTTCTCACCCTCGCCACTAAAGGAATTCCGACTTCGAGGACTTTCTCGCAAGTCGTCGGAAAACCTCCAAATCCTATATATATAACTTCCCGTCCTTCCAATAGTATTCCAGTCCAAGGCAGGGCCTGCTAGGGGGCTGGTAGCTTTCGCAGACGATTTACTAATCAATATGAAAGACAGCAGACCATCGAAATTGAAAACGCGTTTGCAAGAAATCTTGGAAAGAATTCAAGATTACTTCCACACGTAGAAGTTAAAGATCAACACGAGTAAATGCGAAACCATTTTATTCGGGCCATATATATCACGGCTCCCGAATGCGAACAACGAATGTACGGACGCTCTCGAAACTTTTCCATTGCACGACGGAAAAGGATATCGCGTAAATGTTACGAATAAAAACGTGGTTCGTTATTTAAGTGTACATCTGGACTACAAGTTAAACTTTATCAACCATGTGAAATCGCAAATCAAGAAAGCTCAGAAAGCATTTGCCATTCACAAACGTCTGTTTTATTCGAAATTGCTAAGAGCGAAAACGAAAATTATTTACTACAAAACACTTGTAGTAAGACCGATATTGACATATGGCTGCCCTGTATGGTTCAACGTAAAGGCAAGTACGATAGAGAAACTGAGGATTTTGGAGAGGAAGTGCCTCTGAGCTTGACGAGGCAAATATCGGACTCCGGAGTCAAACTACACAAAATTAATCAGCAACAATAAACTTTACGAATACGCGGAGATAACCAGATTAGACTTATTCATGCTCAAACTGATCCGAAATCATTGGGCAAACATTAGAAATTTAAAAGGCAATAGTTTAATAAACCCGATACTAAATAGTTTACCCCAATCCGCAGTATTTTGAGGAAACCCGACACACGGGATACACGTCCCCAGAAACTTTCGTACATCTTGATGGTCAGGGGTACATTCAGAGTAGCGAAAATGTACCCTTGATCTATCACGTGATTAGGAAAGCGGACAACACGGCAATTCTGTATAACACAGACGGCAACTATGACAACGCGTTGAAAATTAATATGAAATTGTCAATAATAGACCGGGTAGATTCGCATCGCGAAAACGTAAAAAAATATTGGTCGCTCGATTCGCGTTAACACAAATTATACACTTGTTAAAAAATATTGTAAACCTACATGTACGAATAAATAAATGAAACCGGTCAGAGAACCCTCGTTAGTATAATGGTTATTATCCCTGACGGGGAGAAGATTAATTTTTGTTTTTCATACTTTTACTTAGTCAGTTTCGTTTTGTCCTTCGTAATCTTTCAGGTTACTCATACTCATAAGTATTGTACCGAACAATCTTTGAATAAATAAAATATATGTAGGAGTATAAGTATAATCTTTGAATAAATAAAATAAGGAGTATAACCATTTTATACGTTTTGGTTTTTTCAATTCAAATCTTTGTAAATATTTCCTGGCATAATAAACGTATGTTAAAAAAAAAAAAGAAGAAATAAAAAGGGCATGCTAGGCTAGCCTTACTGATGAGTCCACCAGCAGGCCCGGGACGAAACGCATCCCTTCCTTTTCCTACCGTCTCTTCCAATTACGCCGTCACCGAGGGTTACTTGCGCCAGCTGACATCAACGACCGTGGGCGGAGGACCCCTACAATGTAGTGTCTCGAAGATGAATGGTCTAAACATCGATGACGTTGATGATTCACAAGCTTGTCAGTAATTTTCCTCGTTAAAAGAAATAACTTGCTGTGAAACTATTGATGGACAATAAAATTTGATTTTTGTTTTAATATAACTTAACAATTTACGAAACTCGCCAATTGATTTTAATTTTTATTCTAACATATAATATCTTTACATTAAATTATATATGGTGTGGCACGTAACTGTCGCCACGATTTTTCTGGCACTTTCGACAATCTGACAAAAAAATGTTTCCAACGGAAACTAATCGGTATTTATATTCGGCTACATATTGAAATATAAAAAATTCCAAAACCTATTTTTCTTTGTTAAAAAGTCAAGATCACCTTGGCTTTCTTAAACGGCGCTCCATATTTTTTCCTTCACATTGTTGTTACTGATGAAATTTCGATTTTAACAACCTACTATATTATGACCTTCAGGTAATCTTGATTTCAGAAATTACCGCTTTAAGTTATCGAATATCACTAGCTGATATTGCTGACTTTGTTCCATTATACTTCTCTGTTACACTATTAGTGAATAATTAAGAATCACTTTATAATCTGTACTTATGCCAAATCTCCCAATTCTTACATTCATTTGAAATTAGTAGTAATAATATCAAAAATAACATTCGTCACTTCAACGTAACAAAATCGAGGTAATAAAATTCTTACTTTTCTTTTATTTAAAATTGTTGAGTTTTGCGAGACACGTAATGTCAATCTTATTAATATACATATATGAAGTAAAATTTTCCTGTCATAGATACTAATACATAAGCGTGTAATATTCAATAACACTTTTCTGTTTTCTAACATTCACTAATGGAATTCCTTCTTTTCATTCCACCAATTTATTAATTATTTCGAATCTACTTCATATAATTACCATAACCTGTTTTAATTTCGAAAATATCAAAATATAATACTATAGGGTGCCGAAAACATGGTTTCATTTTATTTTCAGCTTACAGAAATAATGTATATGTGTTCCTTCTTTTATCGAAGGAATATCGGGTCTGCGCAAACAATTCGAGACACCAAAAACGGACAGCACAATATAAACAGTATGAAACGAACACGAAACTCAAAAACTAACTTAACGCAGGAAAATAATACTAAAATAACGTAACTATAACACACGGAAAACACGCTCTTATTCGTCTCTCTCCAACACCGAACGACTCACGCCCGTGCCGATTACAATTTATTTACACGAAGATTCTTCAAGGCTTCTTCACTCAGGACTCTCTCCGCGACGTCGAGGGTCCCGTATTTATGCCCTCCGCAAAGTCCGATGACGTGATTCCATCGATCGCTAATTGGCTGATATCACTCAGCCGATTAGCGATTTGCTCCCATAGAAATTGTGTCATTTTCCGGGTTCACGATTTGCCATCGTGAAAATCATGCTACCTTGTCGATTCGCGATTCGCTCCCCGCGATGATTGCGATTCCATTGATCTGCATTTCACTTCCCCGTAAAGACCACGCAACTTAGCTTTGCCTCCAAAAATAGCCTTTTATAACAATATCGGTTAATGTTCGATTTATTTCTAGAATAACACCATGCATAGGTCATTGACCGGTTTACAATTTGTTTTTCTAAAATAAGATTCCGAATCGACATTGGCCGATTTGCGATTTCTTTCCCCAGAATGGCATCTTACAATACTTATATTTTATATTTATAAACTGTCTTCTTAGACTTTATATTTACAAACCATATTTCTACGTTTATATTTACAAACCATGATATCTAGCGTGTAAAAATTGAGTTACGTGCAAGCGTGCACAAATTATTTGCACGGTAAAGTATTTGCATAAAGGAAATGGAATGAGAATGGTCCCATAGTACTATGGCCAAAGAAGATAGACATATTTTTACGAGTGAAGCTTCAGTGATTACAAAGTTCAGGTATGTCGATAGATTTCAGGAAATTTGCTAGTGACACCGCGGCGGTCGTAGCTCTGTGTGACTACCATCGCTGCATGTCTTATCACTGATGCCACAAGAGGTTGAAGCATGAACGAACCAGTGCATTGGCTGACACCAAGAATAGCTAGGAAGTGTCAGGTGGACGAACAAATGCCTCTGTTGTCGCTAGATGTCAGATCAGGATTGTAAGTAAGGGCCTCGTAACTCTTTATTCGGTGCTATTGAAATGGCAAAAATACACTGCTAAGGATTTTTCACGTCTAGCTATTATAAGTATGATGAAAAATCGTAGTGACACAGGGTAGAAAAATAATCTATGTTCCTATTTCTACTAGGCACGGAGGCAACTACTCTTTGTATTCACGTGTTGAGAAATACAAGCACTGTGTCGTAATATAACTCTTAATAGCAATCAAACGTATTATATAGTTGACAAACTCAACTGTGAAGTCCCCAGAAGGGGATGCATTGTTCTTACGAGTGAATCTTGCAGAAAGTTTTCCTGTAGTCATGACGTGAGTCCACTATGCTCTATAAGTGAGTTCTAGCTTGAAGTAGTGCCTCTAGTTCTATACGGAAATTCGAATGTAACGGTTTCTTGAAATTATAGAAGATATATTAAATTTTGAAAATTTGTAGAGAGTTATTCGAATGAATTGAGGAACATATCTGTTTGCATAAATCAGTTGTAAATTAAACGATTTCCACCTATCGATGCCTTGTAATTGATAAGAAGAATACTGTATAAAAATTGAATTGAACGTCTTTGGATATGGTCAGGTTGCGGATTTCATCTAACCTTCTATTCATCTACGGCATTTGAACAAGATCTGCTTCATATTTTCATGTTGTTCATAGTTTGGTCCTTGCTATGCAATATACGATATATTTTCAGCCTTGTTCTATGTTGGAATACTACATAGACTAGTACTATATCTTGTCATACCTTCATTTGTATCATAAAATGCATAAAATAATGTCATTCTGAATTGTTTTTACCCGTGCTTATCCAATCGTTACAACAGAATATCATTGAAACAACACTGTTCGAATTTAGATGTACAACGCGCTAAATTTTTTATTTCACTATTGGCAATAAGTTTCTACTTTTTCAATTCGTAGTCCAAAAATATAATTCTTCCTCATCGAATAAGTGATCTGAAGCTTTCAAACTGTATGACATATTAATAATATTACATATAGAATATTACATATATTAAATCCATTTGATTTAAAAATCACAGAAGAGATACTAAATAACTAGGTACAAGTAGGTGATAGTTATCTGCATTAGTTCCGTTGTTTCCACTTGCAGAGTGTACTAACTTTGTGTTGAAAAATGTTGGTACACTCTGTACATGTGTACAGTAATGTATATAAATAACTATAATTGATAATCTACAATAACACGTTAGTAGTTTTGATTAATTTATCGAATCATTGTTCTCTACGTTTTTATTAGTTGCTCGATCAGACATTGAAACCAGTGAATTTTAATGTTCGACCGATTTTACAACCATCACTGGCTATATCGAAGTACGAGCATGATGTCGTATCTTTCTTGAGTTGACATATTTATTTCGAGTCATATGAAAGTGTAACGTTAGGAACTATATTATTACAGTGAATGACTGTTTACTCCTTCGGCATGAAGTCTGAAGGTTTTATGAGTTCTAGAAGTGTCCCGCGCTATTTTCCAAGTGTAATGCACGCACGTCCAATGGAGGAACGATAAATATATCGTTTTAAAGCTCATTTATTAAATAGTGAGGTTATGTCACATTTTTTTATTGGCTTTGGTATTGGAATATTTAGACTGTGTTCTTGATATGTTCGTAAAGTCCATCGTCATTAAAGTTACAGATTTTACAGAATTTGGAATACCATTCCCTATATCTACCTTCCAACTTGCGGAAGATTTATTTGCGTTTATTATCGATGGTATTTTTTGCGGCATCCATCAAGTATTGTTTTTAAAATATATAAAAAATTCGAAATACAATCCTTATCGATAGAAATTTCACTGTTAATGTTGCAAGAACTTTAGTCCCAATGAACTAAACTTGCAGTATATATGTGGTATATTCTCAGATTTCACTCACATTTTCAGAACATTGCATTTTGTGCCTACGTTGCTCCATTCGTAAATACTATATTCAAAGTAATTACTCTGTCATTGTGGGAATCGTCGTTTAATTACCATTAATGTAACGCCTGCTACACATCGAAGAAACAAACCTGTCGTTGAAAAAAGAAACACCGTCACATACAATTTCAGAAAATTTTAGTTTATTCGTCAATTGGGTTCCACAATATGTTATATTCACACTTATCAGAAAGAAATTAATAGAAATAAACTTCATATATTTAAAAGGATTAAACAACTCGACTAACTGCTAATAACAAATATTTGCTTTTAGTATAATTATAGAAATTTGGATTAACGATAAATACCCCTAAATTGTTACTCGGAAAGTTAACAGGTTTGTGGTCAATTGCATTCATACGTACATGTAGGGATGGAATAATTGCGGCCCTGAAAGAATATCAAGAGCGTTTGGGCTTAGAAGGGAAGAGACCACGTGTAAGAGAATTGACTGCAAAGAATATTTCTGATAGAGTCGAGTGAAAGTTTCGTGATGCGTCCAGAGTGGTTGAAGTACTTGGCCCACCGAGATTGCGTGGGAAAGGGCATGGTTGGAAAGAATATGAAAGAGGACAGAATGAACGGTGTAAATAAGGGTGCAAAAGCACGGACGAGTCAGTCCAACAGTGTGTAAGATCAGTGTGCAGAGACTGTTGGGAAAGACAGTTTGGAAAGGAAGTCTATCAGTTTGAGTTTAGAGTGTCAGTTTATGAAAGTCAGTTGTATGAGTCAGTTTTAAGAAAGATCAGAAGATTGTGCTTCATAGCCAGCCGCCGTCATTCTATTTACAAGCTTATTTTATTCTATTAAGAAGCCAACGATAATCTTAAGTCAATCCATCCAAAAACGATCCTACATACACATAATCATGCAAATTGGATATTCTTTAGACTTTTTAACTTATTTTAATTTACATTTATAAAATTTTCAAGTTTCTAAACGTCTGATACAGTTATGAAAACGTTGAAATGAGGATATACGAAGTCTATATAGTGTGTTAAAGACGATTTTGAACACCTTTTTTAATAATCTGTTAAAGCCCTCGGTTATCGCGCATAACGCCTCACACTGTGCAAAGCTTACGCGTGATGTACTGACCATAAAAGTTTAGAGAACTACCCCAGGTTTGGGAAAATTAGCATTTTTATCGTGAAAGAAGAACTGACTCGATGTGTACTCTCTGATGGTTATCGATGAACATATATTATATATAGAATGCTTTGATACTTAAAATTTCTTCTCTCGATTTCATTAAGGACATACTGATTAACGTTTTGTATATAACGTTATCGGTATAAATCGGTATAAATTAATTTAGAAGGAAAGTCGCAGTATTACCGATCTCTTGTCCCAAGTGCGATAGGACGACAACTGTATATGCCAAATATCAATTATCTCACTCTAGGAAAGCTGTTCGAAAATAACATTATTGGAAATTTTATTAAATCAGTGACTGAATAGAGTACTATTCTGGTAGCTTCTAAATGAGCATGTCGAGACATTGATTGTAAATTTTTAATTCGTTCATTCATAATTTCCTTCTTGTGATACTGCTCTGACGTTTGAACTACGAATGAGAAGACAGACTTAACGAACTCTAAAAACAGATTTTACTCGTTTTGTGCATCACCTCGTTTGCAGGCAGCAAACTATATGTCTTGAAAGTAGAAAATGATATGCAAGGTATTGTAGGATACTAATTTAAAATATCTCATGAGCGAACAGTCTGTCAGCTAATGTAAGTACTTAAATATTCACGTATAATGAGATGATAAATTGATCGATGCAGAGGAAATTGTATGTCTTCATTATGTCAGGCGAATTGAAATACTGCAGACATATCTTTCCATTTAGAGAAAAGATTTCGATAGGCATGTATAGACTTTTAGAATCATACATTTAATTATTTTGTGTGCCGTTATCTTTCAATAACAGCTTACAATGAAATGTAGTATCGAAGGATTTGGTTCATTCAACTCTTCTATTTTTCTTAGTTCTACCTTACGAGTAAATTTCATTCTTGTGTATAACAATTCTTTACATTAATACGTTACAGTATTTTCACCATTTCACCACTTTTATTACAATTTGTATTTCTCTAAACAGAAGTTTTTCGAAATATTTTAGGTATAATTGAATTTCGATAATATAAACCTCTTTTACTGGATTTCCTCGATACGATGAATAATTTCTTTATGTCTTTTGTTTCAGCGCGAATCATATTGGAAAATTATAAATTTCTATACAAAGGTCTTAAATATTTAATATTCCACTTTTAAGCCTCTCTTACTAAAAAATCTCGATAAGTCGAACTTTCTATAACATCAAATTTTTTTTTGTTTTCTCTTCGAGATTCGCTTCTATTAAAGCTTCAAGCATATATTGTATGGTATTATATGTGGAATAAAAGGAATTTTCAAAATATATAGTGGAAGGAAATTAATGTACTTTCAATTGATAGTTAATAGGAAAATGCACTGTTTGTGCATTCGAGAGATTGATTTCCAATGCAAGAATAAATTTGTTGATTATGAAACTAGAAGTAATAATTTTTTTGCAAAATGAAGAATAATATGTATGGATGTAGATCACATAGATGACATCGTAGTTTTGAGTAATTTTTTTACTTAAATCAATCAAAATCGTATATGGCATGTTATTAAAAGGAAAAAAATGAGTTTCAGAAAAGTACTAAGTTAAGTTTGATTCACATATCAAATTTATCGAAACAGAGTATCTGAAATATCTAGATACGCTACTAGCCATGAAAATTTTTGTTGCTCATAGGATAATTAAGAATGAACATTTAAATTGTCACGATTTCTTAATTTAATTTAAAAAAAAAAAAATTAAAATTTTTTAATTAATTTAATTTAATTTTTCTTAAAATCGTTTTCATTAAAATTGAATAGATAAAATAGAGAATTTAATGTTCAAAGATAGTCTTAAGCTGTAGTCTGACATAATCTGCATTTTAATCTACGAGGATAAATTTTCTATTGATAAAATATTGTAGGATACCAAAAGAAATCGCGAATCAGCTATTGCCAACAAAAACAAGTTGCAAACCGACCGATATCTTCTAGAAGCAAGTCGAAAAGTTATTCTATATAACAAAATTAAGTTGCGTGACTCCTCTACGGGGAGGTGAAGCGTAGGTTAAGAAAAGCATAAAAAGCGTGGTCCTTGACAACCAAAATAGAGTCCTTAGAAATCAGTTGTGACCAGCACATGCTTGAGTCGTTTGGTGTTGGAAAGAGAGTTTCAAACGAGTGCGTCTTTGTGTGTTTTCGTCATCTTGGTGTTCTCTCCCTAAGTTAAATCAGTTTACGAGTTTTGAGTTTGTGTTATCGTGATCTTATTCTTTCGTAAATTTTCGGTGTCTCAAGACCAGTTCTGCCATCCTTCAATATAGTTTCAAATAATAAGAAAATGGAAATTGATTAAATGGTGTATGTGAATGTTAGTTTTATGTGTGTAAATGCGAATGAGGTTGAATAAGTGTACCTCATTTGCAGTCTAGTATGAATGATGTTTGAAAAAATTAAAGGGAAGCATGAGTATGTAACGGTTAATAAGAGTGAGTGAGAGAGAGGGGGGGAGAGCGAGAGGGGGAGAGAGAGAGAGAGAGAGAAAGAGAAGAATTTTCTATAAAGTGTCAGTCAATTTTTTTGTTTAAAGTAGTTTACTGCGAGTTGTTTTCATTATTTATGTCGGGAATTCTGCCCCACGGTCGTTGATGTCGGCCTGACGCAGGTATCCTCCTTGTGGTGGAGCTAGAAGGGAAGGCAGGAAAAGGAAGGGATGCGTTTCGTCCCGGGCCTGCTAATGGACTCATCAGTAAGGCTACCCTAGCAGGCCCTTTTATTCTCTTTTTTAACATACGTTTATTATGCCAGTTTACAAAGATATGAATTCAAAAAACCAAAACGTATAAAAAGGTTGTACATGACAACTTAGGTTACGAGATCAATAGCTCCAGCGTGAAGCACTCGCGATCTAGAATCAGACTTAATCTACCGCGCTTATCGCTGTAGGGTAACATAAACTTAAGAACTATCCTATATTAGCATGCAGGTTTGCCTATGCAGAGAAAAGGCACGAAAACTATACAGCTTTTGGTTTTATGTGGGTAAAGGGGTTGATAAATAAATATAGATAAATAAATAAATAAATAGATAAATAGAATAAATAATTAAATGAATAAGAGGAAGGGGGTGAGAGAAGAGGGGATAGATGAGGTATACATGTTTTTTATTTATTTCAAGATTATATTATACATTACTAGTAAGTATGAGCAATCTGAAGAATTACGAAAAACACAGCAAAATGATTAAGTGGAAGAGATAAAAGGGGAAATAGAACGAAAATTTATTCTCTCCCTGTCAGGAATACTAGCCGCCGTACTAAGGAGGATTTCGTGCCGAGTTTAATTTTTTTATTGGTACATGATTGTTTACGATGTTTCTTAACAATTACATACAAATTGTATCTAACGCGTATCGAACCACCAATATTTTTTTATGTTCTTGCGGTGTGAATCATTCCGATCAATTTTTGATAATTTCACGTCGATTTTGCTGGCGTTGTCGCGAATTCACATGTCTGTGTTATACAAAATTGCCGTATTGCCTGCTTTCCTAGTCACATGACAGATCAAAGGAACGTTTTCGCTATTTTGAATGTATCCTTGAACATCGAGATATACGAAAGCCTCTGGTGGCGTGTATACCGTGCGCCGGGTTTTCTCAAAGTACTCGGGGTTTGGATATACGGAACTGTTTATTAAGCTGCTATTTTTTATATTTCTAATGTTCGCCCAATGATTACGAATCGATTTGAGCATGAACAATTCTATTCTATTTTCGCGTGTTCGTACAGTTTGTGATTACTAATAAATTTCATGAAATTTGACTCCGGAGTCCGGTATTTGCCTAGACAAGCTCTAAGGCATTTTCTTTCGGAAACCCTCAGTTTCTCTATTGTACTTGCCGATACATTGAACCGCATGGGGCAGCCATATATCAGTATCGGTCTTACTAGAGTTTTATAGCAAATAATCTTTGTTTTCGCGCTTAACAGTTTTGTGCAAAACAGACGTATGTGATTGGCGAATGCCTTATGGGCTTTCTCAACTGCCCCAGCAGGTCCTGTCTTAGACTGGGATACTAGTAGAAGAACGGGAAGTTATATATACAGGAGTTGGAGGTTTTTCGAGGACTTGCGAGAAAGTTCTCGAAGTCGGAATTCCTCTAGTCGCGAGAGTCAGAATGATGGTCGCTACATTTAAATATTTTTATCTAAACATACTAATGTGTTAACTGTTAAGAAACGTGGAAAATATTGGTGTCCATTTCTATGGTTCCATTTCCACACAGAAGAAACGAAAATCTATTTTTTATATCATAAACGTATTTAGGTATCTAATATACATATGTAATAGTCCTTCAATCATAATAATGTCATAAAAACAACGTTTGTAAATTCATCCCTCAGGTCAGATACAGAGGATACTAATAATCGAGTATTTCTAATTCCGCTTAAAGTTTATCCAAAATGGGTTATAGAAATGGAAATATATCTTTCGATATAATGATCTTCCATCAGGATTATCCAATTGCGGATATAACATTTTTTGTTTGAAAAATTAACTTATTGCATCTCTTTCAAGCATTGTTAAAGAAACTAGTTTGTTTTTATCAGTTTGTTATCTATAAAATAGTTGTACAGTGTTAGCTTAAAGCGTTAAAATATTAATTTATCTCTTCAGCAAAAAAAATCATTCCTATTATAATGGTTAAGAATATTAAAATTATATTAAATGAAGACAGTTCGAAGTGTAATATACTTCTAATTTATCTATTTCCAATTTTTCGTTATCTATTTATATTACTATCTTTCTCTTCCAATAGAAAGATATTAAAATCTTTTAATAAATTGTTATTGAGATAAATTTTCTAAGAACGAAGGTTATTAAAGACATTTTTGCGTAGTAAAATTGATTTTTACTACAAACCAGTATTTAAATAATCTCATGAACGAATGATCACGTAGATAGTACAAGTAATATCAACATTATTGACAAGACCTTTGTTAAACAAACGTTATAATAATTCACGGAATAACGTAAGGAGTGAAATATATTTGAAGGAAATTTATCGTGATGAGACCAGATATGATCGATAATCATATTTATGAGAGGGGTTTGGAGCAGAATGGGTGTACATGCATACATAGGTACATATGGCTGGCATGATGTCTGAAAGAGTTTGGCAGTGAAGCCAGGCTGGCCACGTTCTCCCGATATTTCTACAACGTAAAACGGAGAATGCAGATTACGCTGGTGGAATGGAATAACATGGTAGAAAATGCCGAGGATGATGCATGCGCCAACTGGTGCTGCTATACGGATGAGAAACAGTGTCTTACGAGGAACTTATGGCGTTCTTTTCGTCCTCATACATTTACGACACCTCAACGGAGGCATTTGCCCTTCTCTTATTTTCCTCGTGAATTTTATATGCTTGCCCTACCGCATGTTTAGTTGCCGTAACAAACAAACTCATAAGCGTACCATGGGCTACACAAAATCTATGTTGTTGCCATGTTAACTTAACTTTAATATTTTCTATTATAGGGATAACTATAAAATTGATATAAAACTAATCACAAGAATGTTTAATAAAATAAGAAAAAATAATTGTAATTCCATAAATATAGACAATTAGAGATATTAATAATTTAAAAATTATTGAATAATTAGGATTAAAATTAAATATTGAAAAAAAATAAATTAAATGAATATATTAAAAGAATATTAGTGTATTATATAAATTTACTCCTTAAGCTGTGCATGTTACTGCAATGAATTTATATATTATATAATGGATTTGCATTTATTGCAATACACTTTGTTATATCATTATTATTATATTTTTAGTTCGAGTAAATAATATATCACAATTCCTGTATAATCAACATTTTAATCCTTTTTTGTTGATATGTTAATTTTACCTGGACATTGAACCTGATAGATATAAAAATGACGTTAATGTAGAAGAAATCGCAAGGGTATTAGGATATGGAAACAAATTTGATCTTTATGCTTTTTATTTTATACAATGGATTTATATTTATCGTATCATATTTTGTTACATTATTATCATATTTACATCATAAGTAAATGATATATTACAGTTTCTGTCAGAAAAACATCTAAATTCTTTTTGTTCATTGTATACGTGTTTAGGAATAACGAATCAGAAACCTAGTTGCAAAATTATTCACATATTTAATGTATATGATCGCATGAAGTTGTAGAAACATTATTCATAAATTTAATACTCGGATCACATAAAGAAACCTTATTAATTTATATTATAAGGTCGCAACTACTTTAATTGTGCTTTAAAGTCATCCAACGCGTTACAGTGATTGAAAATCCATTAAAAATAAATAAACTAACAACTAGATAAGTAAATAAAGTAAAAAAATCATTTTACAGAATAATCATCTTATAGCATAATTTTAAATATGATATAAAGGTGCAAAAATGTAAAGGAAGTGACAGACATGCGTGACCTTCAAACGTGACTTGCGATTATTTTCAACGATCGTGACAGAAGTAGAGCAGCGAATTAAAATAGCGAACAGAAAAATAGAGATGGAACTACGGACAAATGGTCCAAATTAGCAGGAAT
>NW_016910740.1:1813860-1835654 GCF_001483705.2 Eufriesea mexicana | reverse complement strand
TTAGGAGGAATGCTAAATGAAGTACACGGGATCGTTGCACACCCGGAAAAGCTGTAAAGAATGTTGCGAGAAGTTGAAACAAGCGAAGAACTAGATGGTAGTTTTAGATTACGGCAACACATTGGAAGAAAATCCTGTTTGCCGACGAAAGTAAATTTAACATTCACGATAATAATGAATAATATGGAGAAAGCAAGAAGAAGCTAATCCAAGAGATTGATTCTGCATTGCTCAGAAGCTGTTTCATGGAAGGAATTTAAGTCACATTGATTATATTTTGATAGACTCGTCTTTATTGATACACTCAATTCTTTTGTAACATGAGACATCGAAATTACTATTTCTGTATTTCAAGGTGCAAAGTTGTATCGTGATTTGATGACTGGTAGACTTAATAAACCTGAACAAGTATTTTATAGCATAAATTTCTGCATGATGGTTGATAAGGGTATTACCTCATCCAAGAGAAAAATTTTTAAGGATATTATGTCGTATATTTTATTTAATCACGTGTATTATAATTATTTTAATCTTTTCATACTTAAGACTCGTGTCCTAAATAATTGAAAAATTTATTGCGAGGACAGTAATAGAGTTTAAATATTTTCTAGGGTAGTAGACCGTTAGAACTTGAACAGAGTCGTCTATAAGGTTGAAATTAAAACAATCATGTTTTCGACTATGATTTTCTGAATTGGAATCGCAAGAACACAACCTCCAATCAAAACATCATTCCCAGTGTAATATTTTTTTTTAATTATTTCGTATACACAGTTTTAAACCTCTTCCAATCCACATCCACCGTTAGTCGAAATCGAATCGAACAAATTTTAAAATTAAACTTTGAATGTCTTTTGGACAAACTAACGAGATGCTTTAATAATTCAGATTAAAAGGAACAGTCTGCACAATGCAGAGTACCTCAGCATTCCTGTTTAAAGCGAGCGCATAGTAATTTCTCAGATAAGGTTGGGCCAAAAATGTATAATGAAGTAACTGTATATTAGATTTCGTTTTCGAAAGAATCGATTTAAAGGATTTATCAAGTGCACATTGCAAGCATAAAGTACAAGTTTGAAGTTGACAGATTTCCATTTCTGTTCGTATTTGTATTCATAAACACGGGGTATGCAACTTCCAATTTTCTGCTATTTAATCTTCCCTAGAATTTCAGGGCGCTACGTGTGACTGTTGACCCTTGGAGCAATGGACTTAATTACAGGGAACCGATGCACGAACGGATAGCCATACTTACAAATGGACTAGTGACGTTATGTGGACAAAGAGCAAGGATCAATACGTTCTTGATCCATTGGAATACGTTTGATTGAATCAAACCCTGCTCACCTTTAGTTAATAATAAGATCTTATCATAGATCGTTTCGTCTCTTCAAACGCTTGTATATAAAATCATAATATACAGGAAACTCAGCATTTTCGCTTCTTGAATTTTCCATTGTTTATAAAAAGTTACGTTTGTGGCTTTCAATTATTTCCTTGTTATTCCTTATTGAGCTTCATTAAGTCAATTTAGCTTCATTTTCGTTATTCTTCGTCATTTATTCTTAATCACCTAATGAATTTGATGAATGGTCTCTATTCTTTTTATTTTGTTTCAGTGATTATTAGCTTTTCATTACGTTCCGTCATTTCTGTCCTTAGTTAAATAATCGCTTAATTATTCGATAGTGATACTCGATTACTCCTTTGTTAATTATTGCAAGATATTGATCCACGAAGTTATAGTAATTCAATTTACTTACCCCATTTAGTTAATTTAATTCATTTACAGTTCACATTGGGTTGAAGACACGCTTTTATTTGTTTATTAAACAATTAAGTAAACAATTAATAAAATTAGCGTTATGAACATATTGCTATAATTTACAATGGGATTCTTACATTATTAAATAATATTTGAGTTACTGAGAAGTTAAATTTTTAACACGTCGAACAACGGTATCTAACAAATAGGATAGCACGAAAATTTTTGTCATATTAATCCCAGACTTAAGATATTATATAATCGTTTTACGATCATTTTCCTCACAATTATTTGATTTGAATATCACTGAAGGATAAACAAATTAAGGGATAAATTTCATAGTAGATTTTGAAAAATATATCGTGTTAGGTAGATCATGAATTAAAAAAAAGTTTTAAAAACAGTTTGTAGAAATATGTCAGCAAATTAACTATTTATATATTATCATTTGTGACAAAATAATGTGAGTAAATTTGGTAGGAAGGAAGAATACTGTACAGAATATCAATATGTCGTTAAAAATTGTGTAGGAATGAAACGAGTCCGGTTCTGAGAGAATGCTAAGAGTGTTGGGATATAGGATCGATTGTAAGGGATATTTATGACAGAGTCGGATACGTGCAACGAGCAAAAGTTTAGAAATGCGTTCTGAGTGTTTGAAGGATCTGGTTCACCGAGAATACGTGGAACATGCGTAATTGAGAAAGAGAGTATGAGTATGAAAGAAGACGAAATGTGAGGTTTAAAATAATGTGAGAGGCATCCGTAAGGCAGTAGTGGAAGAGTAATCGAAGGTCGAGTGAGTTGTCAGTGTGTCGGATTGAGAGTATCAGAGAGTTGTGAGAGGTCAGTGAGTTGCCAGCGTGGCAATTTAGTACAGTTTAGGGAGTAGATTTAGTCTTATCATATTTGTTACCTTTGAAATATAACATTAATTAATCACTAGCGATATGTGAGTATATATATTCTGTATTACCCTCTCCCCCTTCAACCCTGCAAATTGTTATTTCATTTGTATATACGTTATTTCGTTTGTATCTATATTTTTAATGTACTATGCGAATTAGCGTAATGAACAAGGAGTTATTTAATTTTGATCATGCAGGAACTATGTAATAATAATCCATTTTATTCGATATATTCGTACATAAAATATAATACGCTAAAATTAGATCAATACGAGTTTGTAAATATTTTTGTCTCCTAGCATATAAAGCGACTCTAGAAATTGGGTCAAGTTATATCTCTGTTCCAAATGGAGTTAGAAAAGTGCTCTATTATTCTGCAACACAGAGAACACACAATTACACAAGTTTTTTTTATTACAAATACTTCATACTCTACGCTGTTCCATAAATGTCAACAATTTTTGGAATCATTTTATAATGTTTCATTCACGCTCGTAAGTAACTATTCCTAATCGTCTTTGTTTCAAATCGTTTATCGAAATAAATTATTTCGAATGTATGTATATGTTCAAATATATTATCTTTTAGAAAGATCTTTTAGAAATAATATCTTCCAAAATTCTGCCAAAAAGGGCAAAACAGAAAAAATGACACGATTCAAATCTCGCTAACATAGTCTCGCATAGGACTGTTGGCATCAAAACATTTTTCTTCGCTGGTTCTGTTAAATACCTTGTTACGATACGGGTGTTACGAGCTGGTGCTCCATCTTGCTGATAGTATTTCAGATTGCATCGCAATTGAAGCGGTACATCATGCAGCGGTTCGAGCAATGTAAATTCCAAGAAATGTCGATATTGCTCACTGTTTAAAATGTAACTTGGCAGCAAGTATTGGCAGATAAGACGTGTATTAACGATTTCATACCGTGCATCGATGCTGTGTCTTAATTGACTGTTTGTATGTGTAAAACAACTGGATCTTTCTGTTCATCGTGTCGCGCTCATTCTGTCGATTGATCATTTCATATGGAAAACATCTTGGCAAGTAAATTTCGCGTTATTCTCTTCTTACTATGATTGCAAATCCGCTTTATGAAGTAATATTTGATGAATTCAGATGTTGCTTCTGGTACTGAAACAAGAAGATTGAATTCCATGAATGATAATACAGTTTGATCACGATTAACTAGCTTAATCGGCGGCAAGCAGCTCGCGTAAAACGAAATAACATTTTTCTATTAAAAACAATTTCTCAATGCAAAAATAAACTACTCATTTTACTAACATCGATTTCTTTCTATTAATATCCAATTAATAGAAAATTGGTATTTATACGTGCTTTTCATGTTTACGATGACGGCAACTCAAAAAACTAGAAGCCTTCCAATTGAAATTCTTCATTCTACAGAACTAATTTTTAAGACTTAAGACTTTTTATTATACTCTCTTTGCTTTTCTATCCAAATAGGTATTTCGTTGTGATATGTACTTATACTTCTACTGAACTTGATGGATTTAATTCATTATGTCATTGTAAGTAACAAATACATGTCTATATTTCTTCGCAATTTGTGGAAGTTACTTGAATACATTTGATGTGCGAAATAATTCACAAACTGTTTCAAATATGGGCCTATTTGTCCAATCGTGTTCCGAAATATTCAAAGTTGAATCTTCTTTTATTTGTAAAACTATCATACCGATTAAAGACCTGAACAATCATTACAAACTTCAACTTTAACATTTAATAAAACTATAATAGTGAATATCTCAAGAAATACCCTCCTTCTAAGAACTTCTGAATTTGATATACATTTCGAAATTGTATGACTATTAACTAAACTAAGAGTAATTATATCATATTAGTAAGTGCAATTGGCACAACCAATGATAATATGGAAGGTATACAAATGAAAATGTCAACATCAATGTGGTAAAAAAAAGTCAAGAAATTCACGGAGATATATTTTGAACTTGATAGTACGCTATTCAAGCATCTATTGTATATTTTTGAAAGAAAAAAATGTTTAAAAAAGTAAAAACTTCGTGAACCGAAAAAAGGGATTTTATTTTTTACTCTGAAATTTTTTGCTCTTTTATATGCGTCAATTGCTCTTAAATATAAAAGGAACAATGCAATGAGCGTTGAGTATATTGAATTCGTATCTTTTTAAGTACAAAAATTGCGTACAAGTTATAACACTTATAAATAACTACATACTTATTAGCTAAATTTCAAAAAATTGCCTTCGTTGACTAGTATTTGTTGCTACTGCAATGGTTTAAATAGGTATATTGTTGTTACGTTTAAATTTAATTAGCCGGTATATAATTAATTAGCGTCTGTTTAATTTGTTGAAGTGTTACCGTGAACCTACCCTGAATGTGAGATTCACCAGCACGACAAGTGTTACGATATGTATCAATATACTCACTTGTTATCAAATTAATTGATCCTTAACTAGGTAATCAGATAGTAAAATGTATAGCTTGAATGATGTAATAATGACTACTATAGTGATATTTTATTCCCAGCATTTATTAAAAATCAAGAACTGAAAGAGTGGGCCACCAACCCCGATCTGAACTATTGAATATTCGATGTATTCCAGAATCAATAATTCGAGAAATTATTTTTGCAAATACATTTTGGTAATGTATTTAAAATAAGAAATGTAAGTGCATCGAAGCATAAGGGGAAAAATTTTATTATGAAATACTAGATTTCATTATTCAGTAGGAAACGTTCCAAAATTTTGTCTAACCTTGTTTCGAACGTATAATCTATATCAGGCTAAAATCTTCTTGTACATGTAGGCAAAGTGGCTTCACCGCTGCCCATTGTCTTCCGACGGATGAAAGCCCTTCGTTGGAGTTCTAGGAAGACATCGCCGAGGCCCAAGGACAACAGCCCCAGATGGGGATGCTTAGACGCCTAGCTGGGGCGTCTGGACCGAAGCTCAACCGAAGAGACTACGGACATGTGAAGACGTGGCGACAGAGAGGGGACACGCTCTATCAAACAGCGAGAGATGCGTTTTTGGGGCACTAGCAGACCAGCGTACTGAAGGAATAAAACAGTTACTAGAGAGCAAAGGGACTAGTTATTAAAATCCTTCCTACATATATTAAAATGACGTTGCGATTTTTTTTAATATCGTCTGTCATGCTTTATTTGGAAAGCAATAACCTATTCTCACACCGGAATAATAATTACATTGATTACATTAACATGCACTCTTTTATGTCAATTTTAATAAGAAAAATTGTTTCTTCTTATGTATTAAGTTTTATAAACCGAATACAATAGATAAAATTTGATGAATTAAATGATTAATTATTTTTTCGTGTAGTGAAAACGACACATTTTATCTCTCTTTAAGGAGGTTCTATATTTGTTTTCGTTGAAGTAACTGCATGTTAATATAAAGCTTCGAAGGGCGATTTCTTCTTCCCCTTTTTGTCTTTTGTCTCCTATTTTCTGGAAACGCTTATGACCTGCGTGGCCCTAAACAGATAGGGTGGTTTTGACTGTACACGCGTTTAATAAACATATATTTCTTCCACCGTTCCACTCGATATATCCTTTTTATAACACAACCTGATATTATAGTTTTGAACATGCCAGGAACTACAAACTCTTATTCTCAAGTTTTCTGCAAATAAAGCTAGAAAAGCAGATATATAATTATCTATATGACTTTAATTATAGCTTAATTTAAAGGAAAAGGGAAATTCCGAAAATTTTTAAATTGAAGATCTGGAGCGTTGCAACGGGTTTCGTCCGCGTATTCCTGACTTCGCATTCATTTCATAATCACATATGAATGAATCAGGTTTTGAACATGGAAAAGCAGTCATATTGCATAATGTTGAAAATAAGTGAATTTTTCTAACTGTCCGGTACAACAAATGTTTTACAGTATAATTTGGCAGGTTCTATCGCCTAAGACGTATAAGTATTACTTATCACAAGGATATTGTATGTTAAGAAATATTGTTAAGTGCAAAAACCTGATTACACTTCATTTAATTGCAGTCTTTTAGCCTCGATTTCTTCGACATCAGTCTATTAGTGAAATGATTATTCAGGGAGTAATTTACAATGCAATTCAGAAATTAATGTATATGATATACTGTAATACTATAATTAATAAAAAGAAGTCAATGAGTACTAAATACAAACGATAATAAGAAATAATTAATGCTAGAGACTGTCGTGGAAACAGTTCTCGTAAAATACACTTTAAACAATAAAATATAATCTGAACGCTACAACTGTTTATTTTGAATCAATTAAAAATTATAATAAAGTGATGTGCATATAACGAAAATATAAAAAAGATGGAAATATTTTTCCTAAAAGTAAGTATGCAAAGAATGTCGAAATGTATATTAAACAAAAGTGATGAATATCAACATGCCATATGTTTCTTCATTATTGTAATAAAAATAAATCATTTTCAATCTCATTAAAATGTATTCCCATTCATGTGTAATAGTAAGAATACCTAAACCATAGTTGCTTATTTTTATAAGGAAAATTTTATTTAAATGAAATAAATAAATGAATAGGGTTCGATAAGTAAATGCAATACGAATATGTTTATTTAACTGCTGCAACTCAAGTGTCGGACAGGAATTCTCGTTTCGAAATAGAGAAAAATTTTTTTAATATGTCAACAGTCGGTCAATTTTTGCTAAGACCTTTTCTTCTGTCTTTTGCTATTTCCGAATTGATATTTTAGGAATTTGCCTCTCTATTATCTTTACGCATTGTTCAATCTTCAAAATGTTATTCGAGTCAGAGTCAGATAATGATCTAAAGCTTTTATTATTACAGCTAAAAGAGAATGTATTTCGATAACTTAAAAAGTTATTTACGTTTATTAGGTTTCCAAACAATCAATTGGATTAAATTTTAATCGTTTCGCTTTTACTTATTTTTTATTTTTTGGCAATATTTGTCCTATTTTCGTTTTGCTCTTTATCGTATTTTATTAACAACAAATTGATCACGAAGGTACAAGAAAGAGTTCCATTTGCGTTCTGACTGCAAAGCTCAAAGTTCAACTTTCGAATTGTTCACAAACGTCCAAGCAGCTCCGAAAGCCCAAAAGATTCTTGAGAGTCTAAAGTTCTAAAGTCTGGAAGTCCGAAAAACTCTTATTGTAAAGATCCAGTCAAAGGCTTCAACGAATTCCAGTAGATTCCAATAAGTTCCGAAGATCCAACAAATTCTTCATTTTTTTTAAACTATTCCTATCTTATATAGTGTTCCATGCAACTGTACCAAGTACTTACTGCAGCTGAAGATAAAAAAATTTGCCTTACAAAGAACGTAAACTAATTCTAAACGAAGCTTATAGCGAGAATTCGTTAAACTCCAGCACTGCAATTTATTTGCAGACGAATTAAAATTAATGCAATAATCGAAATAAATTAATAATTCGACTATTAAAATACTGTAGAGATTGGGTGGTTGTTAAATAATATAAAGCTATTTATTAAACATAAAGTAATAATACAATGTGCGGTGACGGTAAAGACTACGAATATAGATATATGTATCAACTAAACTCTTACGACTACAGCTAACGACACGATTATGTCTAACAACACAATTACAACTAACAACACGATTATAACTAACAACACAATTACAACTAACAACACGATTACAACTAACAACACAATTACAATTCACGGACCCAGCTTGACTATCTCTGAAGCGCTGTCTCTCAAAAAGAAGGCCCCCTAACCATTTCTGCCTTCCTTATATATTCCCTAAAAAGCCTCCCACAACACGACCAAATATGGTCATGCTAAGGGCCTGACGCATCGCCGAGGTTTTTCCGAATGACCTGGCCCTCGAACCCTCGGCGACTTTCCAAACCAAAGTCACCTACACACGAGGTGGGCATTCTGCGATACTATAATACAATTTAATTTTTTTTCATAATTCGGCGACTTTCCAAACCAAAGTCACCTACACACGAGGTGGGCATTCTGCGATACTACAATACAATTTAATTTTTTTTCATAGATTACTCAATGACATTGAAATTTATAATCTCGCTACTGAAATAATTATTTGCTACTAGATATTACGTTCATCAACAAGTAATAAACTGACTAAACTTACTGAATATATACTCTAATGACATCTTAATTTGAATATTATAGTTATCTTCAGAATGATAAAAATGTCAAATCAAAATTCAACAAAGCATTTTTTTTATTCTGAAGAAATTGACTATCGTTTTATATTGAAAATATTGACATTACGTTTTTGCTATAGTATTCATAAAATTCATTTCCTACACTTACATATTTTATAAATATTCTTTATCATGCATTTGTATATACTCATATCGAAATCGAATAGGTCATCTTAAAATTTTTCTACAACGTTTGATAGAAATATTCGGTGATAAAACAAGAAGAAAATGTGTATTTAGATACAATGTTAATATATAAGGCAATATACATGACATAAGCATAATGAAATCATATAAAACCTCACTCATATTTGGTTATATTCGGCTGTAGTTTTCGGCAAGAAAGAATTTGCATACCTTGCATTATAAACTTACTCACAAATATTAGGAAACAAAGCTCACGCATATATACATAAAAATTAAAAATTGTATGAAGAGATAATATCTTTTACATCTGAAAACAATATTTTTTTTTTTTTAATCATGTATAAAGTCTATTTTCAATTTCTACCTATGTATATGTCTCGGAGGATAAAGGATACATCAAAGTTTGAAAACTATAATTTTGTCCCTTATCTTTTGCCAGTAAATGTGTTACTCAATATGTTATCTGACACGATATTCTTCTAACATTCATAAATTCTAAAATTTAAAAATTCGAAATAGAGAGAAGGGTTATAATGATTCAAAGTTTTTCCATCGCAAGCAGTACAATTCTTATTGAAACGACTTAATGAAGTGTGCAATGAAGTGCAATATATTTTACTGGGTATTAGTATTCGTTCGGTAAATTATTAGGTACTACTGGTAATAAATTTATGCAAATCTGTAGGAACTACGTAATCGACGGCTATTATGTGCATTTAGGTCCACATATTGGTAATTTTCTTAATATATGTATGTACATTCCTAGTACAAGTAATTTTACGCTTTTGGAAAATTGTTATTTATTTTCTTTCTACCTGTTGAAGTGTTCAGACGCAAAGAAATATTTCCTAAAACCGGATTATTAATGAACACACACGGAATGGATTATTCTTTTAGTAATTTTATCTTCAGATATATTGATTCTCATTATTTCATATTGAATTATCTTTTACTAAATATTATATTTGGAAAATGCAGTGAACCTTTAAAAACGAATAGTAAGAGGAAACTGTGGATTTTGTTTTATATGAGAGATGCGTGAATGCGGATGCACGCGAACAACAGATGGCGTGAAGGGAATACTGTTTCTGGAACGTTTATTGATAGTGTGAAATAATCTTATGATCGGTATGGTTTACGATTGTCGCGAGAAATCGTTAATTTACGTTATGGAACAGAAGCAGTCGCAAAGAGAATTTCATACGATGTACAGTGAGTCCGTAATATTACGATTATTCATTGTTACACTCTATATGAAATATATTTGTTATATCCAATATCGTCCAAATTCACTTACAGAAGCAACGTGTTTAAATCTATGTACTACTAATTTAAAGCAAACGTCTGAAATTAATACTTTTAACTGGATTCCTAGTTAGAGTGTTACTCTAATTACTATTATATAAATATGTATGCACACAGTGGCTCGCGCAACTTGCACATCTGTATATTTTTCTAAGCACGCGTGACATGCAAAAATTTTAACTCCATCTTAATTTTAATTTCATATGGAAACCGTATTATTTAAAAATGTAGCGCATGCATTTTTGGTACATTGTCGCATTTCAAAAATTTGTTGAATCAAATTCATTATTATGCCATACCTTACATACAAAAATATAAAAAATTAATTGAATTCCGAGTAAAAATGGTAACAATAGTAGGAACACGTTGTATATATAATATTTGGATATAATTGCTTCAGACGATATATCGCTCCCTTTAACTATTGCGTATATTAAACGACGACCCCAATTGATGCCGAAATAATACCGTTGAAGTGGCAAACACTTTCAACGTTTGCAGTTCCAGGTATTTAACGTTCAGCAATGAAACGGAAAAAATTGTTGGTCAACTTTGAATTTTAACCAAGTTCGTTAACTACCACTTACTACCAATTTACTGGCCCTAAATCCTATGTAGTGTCACGAACGCTTGAAAGCACTTGTATTTTACTTGAAGCATTGTCAATAATACCGAGAGAGCGAAGGAATCCATTTCAAATCGACATCGCTGTACATTGAATGACGTTAGGCCACCGTATTTCCCCCTAAGTATCTCAAATTACTTTTCTTGAAGTCAAGACATGCTATTAAGCTTGAATAGCTTTAAGATCCTAGTATATCGTTTAAAACAACTACAAGAATTACTAATTCCAGTAGTTCTTGTATTAATTATGCATGACGTACAGCAAGAACGTTGAACCTCTTGCAAACAGATATTACGGTACGGTAGAACCTCGATAATTCGAACTCTCGTAATTTGAATTACCTAAATCACTGAAAGGGAGGAACACTTTTTCACCGCAACACGTAAAAGAATATAATCACTAATAACAGAAAATGACATTGTTAAGTACGCATATATAGTAAATTTCGATAAAGAATTACATACTCGAAGATACAGTATTATTGCAGTAAGTTCACTGACTAACTATTGTAAGAAAATCACCGACAAAGTGGTCTGGGCGGTCACCATCCAATGGTCCTCAGTGGCCGTCGATAAACGGATCGTTCCATAACGTTTGAGAGAGAAAAGCACCGAAAGGTAGAAGCCTCCATGCGTGAGAAGTCATCAGCGACCAGTCAAGAAGTCATCAGCTTACAGTCAAGGAGAGACCTTCGAGTAATTAATGAAAGACTTTTGAGGAGTCAGTGAGAGACCTTCGTGTGAAATAAGCCGTTCTTAACACGAGACGCTTTTGAGTTTCTAACTCGTATTTCTTTGTGTCACCGTTGTTGTCTCGTCGCGATTGAATTTTTGAGAAGTTCGGACTGTCGGGCGGTTGTAAGTCCGTCTAGCGATCTCGCTATAATACCCGCCAAATTAATATTGAACAACTGTTTCAATTATTACGAGCAAAAGTACGATCTCGGCTGGAGTCGAATGCTAGATTCTACTGCGACGGTAGGAATCGAACTCGATTTGACGTTTTCATGGAACTGCTCTCTTTGCGGTCTCCATTGATAGGCTCGAACTGTTCTCCTTGAAGTTTCGTTTCGAAGTGTTCTCGTTGTTACGGACCCAATTTGTTGCATTCTAAGATCATTGTGGCGAGCACGGGTGTTGGGGTGTATGGCCAATGAGTGCTGTCGGTCCGGCTCGAATTTACCAAATGTTTCCATTCGACATTCCAATAACTGGATGATGCCACACAACCTTGGGCTGATTATGTTCGATTTGATTTTGTAACGTATAATCACTCAACGGGTGTTACGGCCCTAGGACCACAATGTCCCAGGTCAAGTGGAGGACTGTTTCATGTCCATAATGATAGCGTCCCTTGACTTGTACATACTCAGAGTCACCTAAATCGCCACTTGGGTAAATCGTAACGAGGGCCAAAATTACCCTTTAAGACGACAGACATAAGGACCTAGATTGTTTAAACAACCACCACCACCGAAAGACGATGAAGCTAGCACACACTCCCAATATTATACCAACCAATCGGCAGGCAGACGAACTTTGTAAAGTTAGCGACAAAACATTCACAAGAGATCCTTCTAAAAAACTCCATCACGACCACACCATCATCATCGAGACCCACCAACAACTCAACGCAGGAGACAGTCTGCTATAGAACTCACTGCAGTTCAAACATAACCGGGCCTACCTCTATCAAGTTAGAGTAGGCCGCACCCAGCAACATTGCCACAGCAGCGTAGTGGGCCTTACAACCCCGCGAAACACCCTGAGCGAGTTGCAGTGTTCGGGATGCAACAACGGGATGATTATTCACAAAGACTTGTGCTTGTAGAATGTCTCCTTGAATTGACTGCTTGTGAACGACTTCTTGACTGTTTGTGAACTACTGAACGACTGACTAACTGACTTGACTGTGCAAGAGTGTATGTCTGATGAACGACTGAATGTCTAACTTGAGCGTGCAAGTCTAAATGTCTTTGAATGACTGTGAAAGACTGACTGTGCGATTCACGATCTTCCGAAGCCAAAGATTGTCAAAAGAAGTCGGTTTCCTGATTGGCGGATATTCGGACCGTGGGTGGGCCTTCGGGCCGCAAATCAGTTGCCTCCAAAGGAAAGGCAAAGTGTCGTCTTCCACGACAAGGTCGCTGGTGGAGGAAACCTCTCCATCAGGGTGGGGTTGTTGGCGGTCCACCCGCAAGTTTGTGAACCTTCTTGAGAGGTGACCGCTAGTTTATGGCTTCGAAAGTGGTGACATCGCACATGGCCTGGTCCTTTCTTTTACAGGCGTATTGTCTGCCAAATCCTAAGTGGTGCTGCCGTGTTTCTAGGTGTCTGGTGTCTGGTGACTCAAGGAAATAAAGAACAATTTGCAATGTGTACCGTAAACGGATAAAATAGAAAATACCCAACTTGAAATAAAACAGAAATTAGAATATGGCTGCCAGACCATGACGGGTCTTTTAGATTTGGGGTTTGTCCCAAGATGGAACAATATGTAAATATAAATCCTGAACACTCTTTGAGGATTCGTTGAGAAGTGTGTTTCCTCGATTTTCCTAAGATTGTTCTTAGGAAAAATTGAGAGCTCGCTAAATATTATTGGCAAATTTGACCAACGGCGTTCCCATGATTTGCGTATCGGTCACCTTGAAGGAAGGGAAAGTCCTCCCAAACGAAGCCGGTGACGTAAGGAATCCTCTTCTTCGAGATGAGGTACGCAGGGTCCACTCGCGTGCCTTTCCTATGGCCCCTCGCTAGGGCCTGAAGAGCCCAACGTGCGCGGACCACGTGGAGCCCTCAGGCCTATTTTCAGCCAAGTCTTAAGTGCCGTCACCTAATTTCGTTAAATTAGGGTTTTCACGGATTCTCGTTGTTGCGTCCCGAACACTGCAACTCACTCGGGGAGTTTCACGAGGTTGTAAGGCCCGCTACGCTGCTGCGGCAATGCTGCTGGGATGCGGCCTACTATAACTTGATAGAAGTAGACCTGGTTGTTATTGAACTGCAGGGAGTTCTATAGTAGTAGACAGTCTCCTGCGCTGAGTATTTGGTGGGTTTCGATGATGATGCTGTGGTCGTGATGGAGTTTTTAGGAAGAATCTTCTTATGAATGCCTTGTCGGTAGTTTTATAAGGTTCGTCTGCCTACTGACTTGTTGGAACAACATTGGAGGTGGATGTGTATCATTCTATGTTAGTGGAATTATAAAACATTTGGGTCCTCGTTATGGTTTACCCAAGTGGTGGTTTAGGCGACGCTGAGTATGTACAAGTCAAGGGGCGCTGACAATATAGACATAAAACAGGTCTCCACTTGACCTGGGACATTGCGGTCCTAGGACCGCAACACTCGTGTTCCGCGACACGAGAAGTCATAATAAAAGAGAGAAGTCATAATCGTAGAATCGCAACGATTTATTGCTTCAAAAACTTACTCTTTGCTGGAATATGCACAAGAAATAGTTTATTTGTCGCAAAAGAGAACTTTGATATTCCAGTGGAGTATTGGAATAGAGTGATATTCCCTGATGAGAGCAAGTTCAACACACGTATGTCTTATAGACGATATATAACAGAAAAATATAAAATGTGAGGAAAGAAGTTTGCAGTTGACCGTAAAGCACGGTGAAGGATCAGTCACAGTTTGGGGCTGTTTGAGTGCCGAGTTGGATCTCTTCATCATGTCGATATTATCATCAACCAGAAAGTGCATATCGGTATTTTAAAATTAAAAATATTTGTTTTAATGGAACTGAAATGAAATTACAAAAGTATCATACTTTTTGCGACTTAGTGATAGGAAACATAAAAATTATATACAAGAAAGGGGAGTGGATCGCGTATAATGTGTTGCAGTAATTAAAAACTTTTTTTTCAATCTCCAAGTATGAACGTTATGCAAAATTCATGGAGTTACTTCGAAATAAGAATTCCGAATTATTATATTTCTTAGAAAGATAAGGATTAAGAAAAGGATATATCTTTGTAGCGACCATGATTCTAACCCTCGCCACTAGAGGGATTCCGACTTCGAGGACTTCTTCGCAAGTCCTCGGAAAAACCTCCAGATCCTACATATATAACTTCCCATCCTTCCAATGGTATCCCAGTCTAAGGCAGGGCCTGCTAGGGTAGCCTTACTGATGAGTTCGCTAGCAGGCCCGGGACGAAACGCATCCCTTCCTTTTCCTTTCATCCCTTCTAGCATACCACCAACGAGGATACCTGCGACCAGTATGACATCAACGATTGTGGGGGAGGACTCCCCATACCTTGACAGAGTAGAATATGATTTTAAATATTGTAAAGAATAAATTAATAAATTATACACCATGCGAGATTTAAAGAGATTGCGATTACATTATCGAAAGGTAAGTTCACGAAGTACTTGAAAAAATAAGAATTAAATATTTTATATTAATTTGTAAAAATGTAAAAATGTAAAAATATTTATTGTAAAATGAGATGAAATGGAATTAATAATTTCATCAACTTCCTAGTCTTGTCAATATTTTTGTAAAGACAAATTGCATACTTTCAGTAACTGTAAAATTAAGAACCTTGATATTTTTGTGATGCCAATGTTACATTAATCTTTAATACCTGTTATTTTGTTTTTCAGGATAAGTGTTATTCCATGATCAATTTATTACAATTCATTTTTATTCTAAGATCATAACCTAAAATTCATTTTTAATTTAAGATTCTAAGAAATATTTTGTCAGTATCATACATAACCTCAAATGTTTCGAGAAGCGGTTCTTAACCTGTGATACTTGTGTGATCAGTAGTACGTTGAATATCCCCAGGTAATATGTGAGCTGAATCAAATTGTATGAAATTTGGAAATCGTGTCCAATATATTATATTACACTGTAATTGATATGCACTGCTTGCAAAGTGGTACGTGACTCAATCACATATTAGTTGAATAGTGTATGAAAAAGAGGTCAAGAACCGTTGAACATAAAGTATGATATCCCAATTTCTATGAAACGTTTTGATTTTAAGTTATATACTAAATTAAGGAAAATTACTTTCATTTTTATAATCATTCGATTTACACAGCATGTAAAAAATATGAAAGACACCGGTATCAATATGTTTCACAGATTGTGCAATAATTCTCATCATTCTGCAAGTAGTCTTCTGAAAACCGTAATAAATGTTTGGTACAATAGGATCAATAGTATGCTATACTTTGTTACTATATTTTGTTACACTTGTAAAATGCTGGAAGTATTAACCTTGGTATATGTATATGTATACATGTAGATCAACTGACACAGTTTCACTTACTTCAACAAGTCTTTTTAGTAATTTTTTTAATTATATATCTCTCCTCCTGTTTACATCTTTCACAAATTTAAATGTTTCAACGAATTATTGGTAACTTACTTTATTAAATTTTCAAATTATTTGTACCAATAATTGATAAAAGTGGTAGAATAATAAACAATCGCTGAAATATTTAAAATGTAAATAATAAATTTTTTTGAAGTCACGTATTTTTGTTTTGTATATAACATGGCTATGTTCCGAAATAATACCACATTATATGCAATATTTAGATAGCAACAAAAGTTAACTATTTTTTTTGTAACAATTAAACATTTAATATGTTTGTTAAAATGGTAAATAGTCAATCAAAACCATTAGATATTAACCCTTTGCACTCGAGATGCGCCTTTCAGTCACCATTTCGTAAAATTTCGAATCTCGATATTAATTAATATAACAAATTTAAAATAATGTAACAGGTAATGTGCGAGGTATCGAAATTAAATAATTCCACGTGTTAATTATTATACGATTTCTTATTTACTGCTTAAAAAAGTATCATCAGCCCTATGGCAGAAAGTTTTTCAACTCGTGCCCTTCTTCAGTCAAAAAATTGTCGAGTGCAAAGGGTTAATATTCCATAATATTTTTGTCGTAAAACGTTCGTAGTTTCTGTAAGCTCCTGTAATGTAACAATATTTGAAATATAGAAATTGAATAACCTAATTTTTTAATTATGTATGATTTTTATTGTCATTCGCCGTAAGAAATGTTATCGGCTTTCTATTTTTAAATCTTCGAGTTGTTATTTCACTATAGTGAAACAGTTTTCCAATACAATACGTTAGTACTACATGAAATAAAGGTAAATTTTAAATCAGAATTCTTAAAAATCTGAGATTGAAATATGAAAGGATACTCACGCTCACATGAGTAAAAAATATAATATTCTTTTAAAAATAAGCATTATATGCTACTTTATACTAGGGTTGCTCTAAATCTAAGTAAACCATATTCAATCCAGACCATGTTGTACGAGGAATACTGTAATTGAACAAAGATGTTATTAATTTTAATTTTACATAAAACAATCATATCGAGGCGATTGCATAAAACGTATCCAATTGATACAATTTCAAAACAACAATGAAGCTAACAATAGACCCTAATCATGTACGTTCCATTAGAAAAGTACCGATATGCTATCAAGCAAAATGCTGAAGACATTTACCAAATGTTTACTGTAACAAAGTATAAATTCAGTGTCGAGTTAACAGAAGGAGAAAAGAAGAACTTCAAAGAAAAAGTTGAAAATATGGTATGCATCGGTTCTTATAAGAGTAGCATAAGTCTTTTAATTTTGCTTGCGGAATATTCAAAACTTGGCGCCGTAAATGTGCTATGAATTAAAAAATTAAATTTAGTCAAACGACAAATTTAATCTAATGGTTCAATTTTCCCCCACTTTGCAAATATAATTTTATACTATTGTAATGTAATTATTCTATTATATTACACTGTAAATGAACGAAAATTAACATAAGTAGTAAAATCATTTCTTTCAGATTTTTATCTTACACCATTCACATTATCAATATCAAATGCACACGCGGATAGTTTAATATTACATGAACTCCATGTATACAGATAATTGAACTAGGAGGAAGAAATCTAAACTAACACCGTTAACTCTACCTCTATCACGAATGCGTTGATAACGCGATACAGACATATTTCGTAAAATCTCTCTTCATAGATACAGTAGCTTACGAAAGTATTCGAATGCTGTATTTCGAAATCATTGTATAACCCAAAAATTCTGATCTTAATGAAAGTTTGTGTGTACGTAAAGAGTGTAGTACGGTAAAGAGTGATAGATCAGTGAAAATGAAGCATTTTTTATTTGAAAAATTTTTCTCTATCTCGTATATTATACAGTTACATTTAAAAAAGCAGAGATTAGATTGTAACTTTGTGTAATAATTTCATCCGCGTGAAGTAATATCCGCGAATAAAAATGTTGATCCATGTGTAACTCGTTATACTTCACATACACACGTGCTTTGATTAAAATCAGAATTTTTCAGTTAGAGTATTTCCATGAAATATGACGTTCGAACAATTTCATGTGCCATTGCAGGTCGACGATTCGAAGAAAATGCTGCGAATTTATTTTCATCCCTAAGTGAAAATTCGTATCGAGCTTCAAGTATCGAAAAAAAGGGGAGAAAATGTCTTTTTCACGATTTGGAAATCTGATATCCAAAAAAGTGAAGTCACGTAGGTAAATAATTGGTTCCGTTAATGCATGTTAATGCGGTAAGTGGCGCAGAAGAATAGGATAGCATGAGCCAACTCGACCTTTGCTGTTATGCCAAGAACATTAGTGCCGTCGGGGAGTTTGGTGTAAGAAGCACTCGAGAATGGACCCGCGGTTATGGGATTCCATAACGACGGGGTAGGTATATACATAGATATAAGTAACAGCCGTAGCTTCGTTATACGTTTCGTCGGCGTTTATTCCCGGCAAAAATAAAAGTAATAATTACTGAGCGCTCTGTTTGACGCGCAATTTTCACCCCTGTCGTTCTTGGTGCAACCCCGGCGCACGCTGCACGTTTTACGAGGAGAGAAAATCTAAAATATCCGTGAAATTACGGCTGCCGACTTCTTTAAACGTTTCTCAGATTTTCATTAAAGAGATTCGCAACTAACGAGATCTTCATAAATAATGTATCAGATACGCCGTTTCTTCTTTTCTCCCGTTGTGAACTGTTCTATGCTGAAGTTTGGATTCAAAGGATAAATTTCTGAATTAAAGTATTGCAGCATTATTCTTCTCCGATTATTCGTCTCATTTTAGTATTTAAATGTAGAGTGTGTCTTAAGGATTTTCTTTTGCCAACGTCCGATAGCATGTTCTATCATTAGAAATATATTGTAGATGTTGTGCGAAGGTAAGCTTTCGAATGTCATAAAAATTATGACATAAATGTGGGATCGTATTTGGCTGAATTAACTTAAGATAGTATTCTTGGTTTCTCAACAGAATAAAATAAGCTTATAAATAGAATGACGGCCGCTGACCATGAAAAAGGAGAGATTTCCTATGGGCATATTCTTCTGATCTTTCTTAAAACTGACTGTTGCAACTGACATTCACAAATTGTATTTGATAGACTACAACTGATTTACTGCCTTTCCAAACTGTCCTTGCACACTCTTAGACTTTGGCACACACTTAAACTGACCCATCCGCGCTCTTACACCCTTATTTAAACAATTCATTCCTCCTCTTTCATACTCAGGCTTTCTTTCTTAATTATGCCCTTTCCCCCGCGCAATCTCGGTCGGCCAGGTATCTCAAACGTATGCCGCATTCGTAAACTTCCACTCGTTTGTCGCATTTGGCTCTGTCATAAACATCCATTCGATCCTCTTGCTCGTGGTCACTTTCGTTCTAAGCCCAAACACTCTTGACATTCTCTCAGAACCGTACTTATTGCAATCCTACGTAAATATAAAGCTACAACGAGTTTGTTCTTCCTCCTGTCAGTGAGCATTGTGGGAGAATAAATTGTAATTATTGACAACTGTCTATCAAAATAAATGTATCTGACAAGGAATTCTGTTTTATAATATTAAAAAGTAAATACTCCTTCGATAAACAATCATAGAATTGATTTTTTTATTTCTAAATGTAATATGCAGTGACTCTCAGAAACATATCAAATAAATATATAACAGAGGAATAAAAAATGTATTATCGAAAATTCACAATATTTTACAAAACACTTTATCCTGATAAAGCGTAATAAGGATTCAAATATATTTTGATACAGAGCGTGAAAAGTTATATAGTATTTATTGCGATACTTCAATACTGGAACTGCTAAATTAATGGAAATAAATGGTTCCAGATGATTCAGATAATTACTGAAAATATCTATGTAGTTGATTTCAACGAAATTAATCTTAACTTGTATCGAGTTAGAAGTACAATTACACGTTTATCGTTACATTTGAAGTGGTGCTGTTACTGCCCTGACACATTTAGAATATAAAAAGCATATAGAGCATAATTTTGCACAAAAATATGTAATGCCATTTCAAAAAATGTAGATATCTCTGACCTGTTAAAAAAAATACTCGAATGGAAATATGTTTACTACAATTTGCAGTCGACTGGGAACTGTTCAAATTCTGTATAAAATATACTTTTATGGCATATCATCTTATGTTTTTGAACAACAACATGGTAAATATCACATGGAACACACTGTATATAGGAATTTATACTTACAGATTTTCGTCACACCTAATAAATATTACAAAAGAAAGAGTATATAATGGAGGGAAAACTTTTTCAACTTTTTATGTTGAAAATACTATATACCAATTTTTTATATTTACAGTATGTTTCAGGAAACAAAGGTGATCCTCCCTTGTTTCATTGGTATGCTGTACATATCTTATTCCGTATGAAAATATACATCAGGATGAATTTATCGATGCGCTATAGAACAACCTACAAGATAACACAAGGTCAAGAATGAAAGAAATATTTTGAATGTCCCATACTACTATGTTTACGAACAATTCTCCTTCACATGAATTAGTTCATGCAATGTGACTGATATTCAAAGCAAAATGAAATAAGAATTATTTGTGTTCATTAATCTTATATTACATTGACGCCAATAATGTCAAATGTAATCCGTAGAAACGTAATTTGTGTTCGTGAACAAGAAAGTCATGTTAAATATCTTCTGTAACCATATTTAATACAGAATTTTTATAAATATAATGTTATAAAGAATTTAAAACATATCTTTTAATTTTAACCTTACAGTCCTCAAAAATGTTGTACAGTGTAGTACTCGTATGGTTTCATTTTGCGGTTACGACACATTTATATTGCATGAAATACATTCGATATTCCATTGACAAAAATTGATGGTCACCTTGGTTCTTCTAAAACTATTGTAAGTACAAAAAATGTGGTATATTATTCATTTTTTACTTTACTACTAATTATCATTTATGAAAACAATATTATCTGTTTATAACATTAACATACAGCATTTCAATAATAATTTATGTACACTACACTTACGAATATATATAAATCAATAGTTCTAGTATTAATAAACTATTACCAGCATTTTTAAAATTATTCGTTATTTAAAAGTTATTTATTTATTCACTAATAAGATTCATTTACACATTCTAATTAAATATACAAGGTTTTTGCGTCTGTTATAAACGTGCTTATTGTGACATTGCTTCTGATTGCTATTGATCACGAAAATCTAATAAAAGATATTAGTTTCTTTTACTAATACGAAGCGATAGCTTATATTAATATTAATATAAGAAGAAAAATATGTAGATATTTATAAGAATTGAGAAAGAAAGGAAAAATACCTGGAAGGTATAAATTCCTGTTGGTAGATGTTTCATAGGGTACATACAATAATCTCTGTTGTCTGTCATCAACAGGTCAACACGAGGCTTGAACGTATGTTCTGAGTCAGCAG
>NW_016910740.1:1810700-1813842 GCF_001483705.2 Eufriesea mexicana | reverse complement strand
TCTGGGTCCTCAGTCTGGTCTGGCCGTAAAAATCTGACTACCTATCCGAGACATACTGCAATTAATTATAATCTGTCTACATTTCGTCTACGTGTCTTCGAGTAATTACATTCAGGAAAAAAACACTACAATCGCGAATTTAAGTTGTACCGATTCCTTTAACTTTGAAACTTGATATAAAATTAAGTCTAGATATGCGTTTTTATCTTATAAATCGTGTTATTTGAGACTTACATACCTTCTTATTTTTGGGAAATAAAATGAACAAGTAAAGACAAAAAACATTTGCTGAAGTTAAATTTTCATTCGGTTCTTGATATTTTTGAATAATAACCATACCATTTTCCAATTCAATATATCATAATTACATATAAGAAATGTTTATAGCAAATGTAAATAAATATGGAAGCAAAAATATTTTCATTTTCGGTTTCATGTAAATTCTTTTTAAGAAAAGGTAACATCAATATAATTTATAAATAATCTTAATAAAAATATGTGAACAAAATTTACAATATAAATAATTAATTATCTATTAATATCTATAAAGCGAACTATTATCAAAGTTCTTACTTCATTCAGTACCACTTCAAATTGATCAATGTATAATTATACACTCTCAATTACAGAAACGGAAGTATTATTACATCAGTTGAATCTTACGTAACTGAAAATGTCGAGTAAATATGTCGCATGATAGAGTAAACGACAGGCAAATAGGAATAAATAAAGACCAAAAAAAATATATGTTAAATTGAAAGTTTTAATGGATTTTCAGTAATTTTGAAAAATATATATAAAATCTTTTACCCGAATCAAGGATTTTAATTGAATTAATATCAAAGCCTTTATTCTTTAATATAAAAATGAGAACAATTACTTTTAACATAATGTTTTTTCGTTTCATGCAAACTTTTTTTTAAAAAACTGATACCAAATAGAATATTAATGATATGTAAGGAATAATACATAATATATATATTAATAAATCTAGTATCTCGAACTTATAGAATAAGAAATTAATTACCTATTGCTATATCCAATAGCAATGTCTAAAATGAAATTATAATGAAAATTCTTACCACATTTAGTACAACTTCAGATCGATCAATACACAATTAAACACTCTTATATTTACTGAAACGGAAGTGTTTCTACATCAATCAATGCTCGACTAACTGAAAGTGCCAAGTAACTAAATCGCGCGTTAAAGTAGTACCTGTTGAAAAACTTTAAGGTAATTCATTTTTGGATGTCTTTAAGGTAAGATAATTAGTAACAATTCCTGGAAAGTTGCGGGATCCGAATACATTATTTCTGATAAATTTTCTCCCAGCTTGCGAAAAGTTTTGACAAGTATACAAATTGCAATGTACGCAACTAACGATGAGATTTTCTGCTGAATTATCGCCGGAATGTTTCGCTACAACATGATCGAGCATTCTTCTCTTACCACGACTAATTACGGTTTATCACCTTACATCTTCGCAACAGATAGCAGAGACACGAAATATAGGGAGAGCGGAGAGGATCGAGGGAGGTGAGCCTTCCAAGTGCAACCCTTCGCATCGAATGCTTTTGGAATTCGCTGCGGAATGTACCCAGTATCGATTCGCCTGCAGTCGAACTTTAATAGCTCTGAAATACGTGTGCTAGACAAGCATAAAGGTAAATCGTTTCTTACAACTCAACAACTTTTTCGACTATATATACTCATTTACATGCGAATGGATTCAACAGTTGCCGCTAACTTCCATTCCAACAGTCAGAATAGGATCTTTACATTACGTTTCTATTAGGACATGGGAATTAAGAAGCTACTCCGAATGTTAATTGATCGATAGTGAAGAAAATGTGAGAGATTATAGATTTGCTGGATCAAATTATGATTTTAACAAATTTTTCAATTTTTGAGTGCATCTTTTTTTTTCTTCAATGCGATATCATCTATGGAGTTATTAGGGAAGTATGCAAATATTGCTCTGCATATTAATATTATAATTATGTTCGAACAGAGTAAACGTGTGATTTGAAAAAATCAAATAGAAATCATAATGACAGAATACTAAATAATGTAGATGAAAATACGATAACACTAACTAGCAAATCTACTAACAAACGATCTAATTACGAAAGAAATTTTATATTTAAAAAGAACTGTAAAATGTCAATGAATTATTTGTAGGCTTATAGCGTTTTTGGTGAAAATGAACGGTCGAGGATTCGCTAGTGTACACTGGCAGAGTACATAATCAATTCTCCCCTGTATTATGTGAAACTCCATATTGGAAACAACTAGATGTACTGTTAGTACTATAATTATGTACACAAGCACAAATAAGCACACATTTTAACCTAAATCCTAAAGCTGTCTCAAATTTATTTTCTACTTTAGAAATGTTGTATGTAGAATCAAATACACTTTAGCATATACTTCTGAATATTACCTACATTCACATTGCCAGGTTGAAATTACGCCAGTGTATGATATCTAACTAGATATTTTATGGTCGTTGCAATCGACGTGACCATATTCTTAATAATTATCCAAAAATATATGTGAGCTTCAACTTTCGAGTTGATAAATTCTTCTTTCGAGGTATCGTAATGAACATTTTAAATTACATTTACAGTACGAAAGTTATGGATGGCGAAAAATTATAAATCATAAGGAAATAATAAATGACGCGGTATATAAATCGTCTGAATTAATTTCTACTAATTGTAAGATCATTAATTAAGTTGATAACTGGTTACATATGTCACCATTCATATTTGATACTACTTGGTGACATCGATTACTCCTGCATTATTTGAAAGTCTATTTTACGAACCTAATGATCAGGCAATGGAAATATATGCTAATGCATACTTTTATAGTGACTTATAAAATAACGAATTTGTTTCATCATTAGAAGATTCTTAAAAATGACTTTCATCTTTGATACTTTACAACTTGCATATCTTTTACGTAATTGCATTAAAAATTATATTAGAAATGTAGTAAATATATCTGATGATTTTAGACAAAAAATTAGACCTGATTGTCATTTCTGTGAATATAACGCATATATAAATACATTACAACAGGTAAATTGTCGTTACATCTTTTACATGTCACGCATTTTTAAGCTGTGTTATA